>NC_079566.1:15393953-15693953 GCF_015846415.1 Triplophysa dalaica | reverse complement strand
TACTGTCTGAGATTTATTTCCACTTTGAGGAAGTTTAAATCTGCTGTGTGTGTGTGACAGATCTTAGCAGAAACCTTGAAGGCGAGTGTGCGTGAAAAGCTGACAGCTGATAAAGTGAATGGAAAGCACGGAAAGCAGACTGTATAAAACTCACGGCAGTGATGCATGCCAGCAAACACGCCAACATGTGCATTCAAACGCTTGAAGTTCTGTGAATCAGAGGACAAAAAGAGTTCAGCACAGTCACACAGACATAAACTCATCATTATATTAGCAGTTGAATTTATAAATATGAACGTTTTATCACTTACACAATTAAATGAACACAGCAGTGGCACCTAAATAATTGGACCGTCATTTGGTATGCGGTGTTCTTTTCAATTCACATTTTAACAAATGTCATTGTAAATTAAATAATATTTGACCTGTTTAATAGAAATGCTTCTACATTGAGCACGAGTGAGCTCTATTTTCTCCAGCAGCTGGATTACGTCTGATCTCTTATACAGGTCAGTGAAGTCCAGTCGGGTCTGGACTGGATCAACAAGCGTCTCAGAGCTGCGGGTCAGACACGGTGCGTCAGAGTTGTGTGGATTACAGCCTGAGTCCATCTGATAACAGAGAGATACAGCGGACGGATGAGAACACTTTATTGGCTGTATCATCAGACCACTGGATTCACCACAATCACATCAGTCCATTGGACTTATCAGATCGCTCTGTGTGTGTGTGAGAGAGAGAGAGAATGTTTTCATCGCTCTCTCAAATGTTCGTCTCAAATGTTTCTACTTAAAGGGGTCATATGGCGTGAACATGTGTTTTTCTGTGTCTTTGGTATGTTATAACTTGCCCATGCATGTATTAGACACGTACAATTTCACAAATGAAAGTGTGGTAACAAAAGAGTCATTCTATCTAAAAGCGAAAGTTCACCCAGACCTGCCTGAAACGCCTCGTCTAACCACACCCCCACAAATCTACATCAGTCGGTGGTCTGATTTGACTAAGACCACCCAAATGTATACTCAAGTAAGGTGGTGTACCTGTCAGTACAGTTGAAGAGGAACCTGATGTTCCAAATATGGTTAGATAAAAAAATCACTGACTTGCAGACTTTTGTTGTTTTATGTGAGAAATGATGATCTGTATTGTCTACAGGCCGGTTTTTTGATCAATTGATCTTTGTTTCATTCAGAATGGCATTACAGATTGAAGATTATACACATGTCCTCAGGAGATCCTTCAACACTGGTGGAGAGATGTACACTTCATGTCAACAAACCAGTCAACAACAGTACAGATCTCAGAACAGATTCTTGTACATGTGAGTGAGCAGACGGACCAAACATCTCCACAAATTCATTCCAGCTTCAGTCTGACGGATGTAAATGAATGATTTAAACCTGTGTCGCTGAATAATGTGCTGCCTTTATTCCGATGAAATGAGTGTAGCATTAATAATTTATTACTTATTATAGTGATAATATTATAAAAGAAACAACATTCCACTTTCTTTGGAATAATAGGCACTCATGAACCATTTACAATAAGATTATGACAGAACGTTAACAATATAGCATAAAACCACAGATAAAGCACAGTTCTGCTTCCATGGTGTTCATAGTAAAACTTTAGTTCTACAAATGGTAATAATTACACCAATAAAACATGGTTACTCCAAACTGTTCAGCCTCAACACTCCCTTTCTGCAGGTGGCGCTAAACGTACCAGACACTATTATGCCATCCACCACCAAATACTACAAGAAGAAGATTATGATTGTGTGCAGAGGCTGCAAATTATGGCTAATATTATTTAAATAATGTTCAGTTTTATGAAAATATCAAACGATTCGCTTTACGAAACGTCAACATGTTGCCAGGAGCCGCATTTTGGAATGATGTGCTTTAGAAACTCTTAGACAGATTGACCCCATAGACTCCCATTATATGAAGCAGAGAGGGCTGCGGATTCACCAAACAATCTTCTTTATGGTTCTACTCAAGAAAAAATATCACCTACATCTCGGAGGGCCTCAGGGTGAGTAAATAAACGGCAAATTTGAGTTTTTTGCTGAACTATCCCTTTAACATAAAATTACAGGCACAATTGTGTCATTTCACCTTAATTCATTCAAGTAAATTTGAGTCAGAAAAGTAAGAAATATTTTACTTATTTGATTAAGTTAAACATATTTTTTTTAATACAGTTTAGTTAAGCTTACTTAATTGAATCAAGGCAACAAGTTGGCACATTTGCATTAAGCAAAGTGAACAAATTACACTGTAGTTGTGATTTAGGATTTTTTTTTAAATTGTTTAAGAGGAGTGTTATTTTACTTTTATTATAACAAAATCATACTTTTCATAAATAAGGATGTTTACGTTCAGGTCAGCAAAACAGTTTCTTTATGATGAATTTTTTATGTCAATTGTTCACTTCTGTGCATCCGGAGATAAGATTCTTTCAGTTTCTTTGTTCTTTACAAACTGTGGTGAATGAAATCAAATGTATAAATCTAAATCAGGTTGAACTCTAGGCGACCACACATGTATATGACCCTCCTCACTAAAATAAGTGCATGAGTGTGTATTTTAATGGTAAGCGCTCTTATTGTTGCAGGTTTTGGGTGTTAGCAGAGAGAGGCCGTTGAACACAGCCATAGACGACGGCGCGCCGTGAAACCCAATCTCACGCAATAATTGGCAGCGATGGATCTTTAACAAGAGGGAGAGATGTCAAAATGAAATTACTCTCTGTGGCAGCGGCTGTGCGTGATGGTGCTGTTGATTGTGAGTTTTTTTCAAAAGGCTTCTTTCACACCTCATTGGATTTCAATTAGCAGGTGAGAAGGGCCCTCATTGTCGCCACTAACCGCCTGCGCTCTCTGACATTTTACCAGCGGCTGGAGAGAATTCATTTCCATCCTTTTCCTTTCTTTCTTCAGCAGAGACACGGAGACATGAACGGTGAGGGAAACTGACAGCTCCATCACCACCTCCAGCCCTCGGGTGTCGGCCCCTCCGTCACAGATCTGCTCGGTTTAAACAGGAGGACGGACGCACGCGCACACACGTATACATCTCCAGATAAACTCAACGTGTATATACTGCAGGGAAATAATGATCAAGGATTGGCTCAATTACTCAAACAGAAGATTCAATTTAAATGTAAAATTATATCAGATCGATGGGCCAGTGCGTTCACTCGGGGAAAACACCGGGAAAAACTCATAATTAAATGCAACACGGTGAGACGCAAACGTACAGTAGAACGCCGGTAAACAAAAATCCATCAGCGGATTCTTTTCCACCAAATAAACTGAAGCCTTTGAAATATAATGTGGGTGTCCTGCAACAAAAATAGGGAAAAAAACGTTTGCACAACCATTGTGAAAACTTTGTTCATATTCTTCACCTTAAACATATGTCATTGATTTGTTTTTTATTTAGTGTGTAATATCATTACAGGTGATGGAGCTTCAAAACACACTACTGTATTTCTATATATCAATCATTTTGTTAGCTAGACTTGATGTGAAACTCAAGCACGCGAGATGTGACTCTTGTAAGAAATTGACAGTCCTGCGTTCCGTCAGGTTTGATTCAAATATCACTCTTCAAGTAAATGTGCTGATGTAGCTCGTGTATGTTGTGCTTGCGTTCTGTAACAGGTGCAGAATGATTTCTGAGACGTCTTACTGGAACCGAGCGTGTCGTATCGCAAATCGCTTCACGGCTCTCCTCACGAGCACACGCGCAAACACGCGTTTATTGAAGCTCCATCAATTTGGTTGCGTCTCAAGTGCTGCTGGCTCTCGGACACGGTCATGCACATCAGCAAATGAGCCGCGGGAGTTTGGGAGTTTGACAATCTATCTAAAGCAGAAGTGTGCGTGTGTGTGAGAGAGCGAGAGAGAGAGAGAGTTCAGGGTCACTCCAATTACAGAGAGCTTGTCAGCGCTGCGAGGCAGCTGTAGGCCTACAGGAGAAGTCTGCATATAGTTACACACTCGGACTGTGTGTGAGTGTGTGTGTCTGTGTGTGTGTGTGTGTGTGAGTGAGTTTTGCCCTTAAGGAAGAGCTGATGAGCCACAACTGCTGTTGAATCACCTGCTGGAGGCGGAGCTATAACTCACTGGTACCCGCCCACGCCATTAACATATCACCACACCTGTTACCACAAATAGTCACTGAAACTCCTCATTGCAGGTAAAAAATGTTAGAGATACTTTGCCTAAAAATGAAAATTCTTTCATCATTTATTCATCCTTGTGTCATGACTTTCTTTGTTATTCAGAACACAGAAGATATTTTGAAGAATATCAATAACCAAACATTGACTACCATTGTATGAACACAATGAGACATTTCCCAAAATATCTTCTTATGTGTTCCACTGAAAATAGAGTTTTGTGCCACACGAGGGCGAATAAATAATAACAAAACTTTTGTTGACAAAACTGAACTTTGATGTAGTCTGGGATGTAAAGGTGCATTTTTGAATGGTTAGTAGTATTTTAATTTAATACAGAGATACAAAAAAATTTAAACAAAGAGCATTGCTGTTGTCAAGGAATGTTTAGTCTGGTAAACAGTATAAATAGCCTTAAATGGTTCTCTATCTAGAGTTGAGATGCGCACACACACACTGCAGGTGTTATCGAGAGAAAGATAGTCCATGTCATGTCACACAGGTTCCTCAGGCCGTGACTGGTAAAAAGCTTTTTGGAGTGTAAAGGATACAGAGTAAATCCCCCTCGGCGGTCTCGGAACACAGTAAATATCTCTGGTTCCGTTTGACTTGTTTCATTCTCCGCCGTGTCTGGCTCTTTCTTCAGGGCTATTGTGTGGAGGTCCATCATGTTTTTCCTTGACCAAGCAAGACGCACTTACCCAAGCGTGAGACGGGAGAGGGGTCCGGGGGTCTGGACACAGCCAACATCTGACATCACACCAGCCCTCGCTCTGTTCCCAGCGTCCTCTTCATCTCTCCGGTCTCTGTCGGAGCGTGGCGTCCCCGGGGCCTCGGGTTATGGTAAAGCAAACACGTTCATGAATCTGTGCTGAAGTGATTGTCTCTCCTGCAGGACGAGCGCTGCTTGTGTGGAGTTGTGTGGTTTAGAACTCATATTTCAGCGTAAATGATCTTTATGTGTGAATGTTGAGAACAAAACTTTATTAATCCCTGCAGGGGAATAACGGCATCACAGCAGCTAAAATAAGAAATGCAGGCATGAGAAAAGAAACATACAGGCAATAAAACAACACTGATAAATCAACACAGAGAGATTGATGATAGACACATGCAACACAGACATATAGTTACAGTATATGTGCATATCTGACGCATATAGCTTAAAGGTTTTGCATTACAATTATTTCTGTAAACACAGGCATGTTTATATGAGAGAGAGTGTTCGTCTATAAGAGAGTGTGTGTGTGTGTGTGAGTGAGAGATAGATAGAGAGAGTGAGTGTACATCCACGAGTGTGTGTAAAAGTGCTTATTGTGAGTGTGTCAGTCAGTGAGTGAGAGAGAGAGAAAGAGAGAGTGAGAGAGAGAGAGAGTACATCCATGAGTGTTTGTGTGTGTATGAATGCATAATGTGTGTGTGTGTGTGTGTGTGTGTGAGAGAGAGAGAGAGAGAGAGAGAGAGAGTGAGTGTACATCCACGAGTGTGTGTAAAAGTGCATATTGTGAGTGTGTCAGTCAGTGAGTGAGAGAGAGAGAAAGAAAGAGAGAGAGAGAGAGTGGAAGTACATCCATGAGTGTTTGTGTGTGTATGAATGCATAATGTGTGTGTGTGAGAGAGAGAGAGAGAGAGAGAGAGAGAGAGAGAGAGAGAGATGGGGAGTGTACATAAATGAGTGTGTGTCTTTGTGTGTGTGTGTGTGTGTGTGAGAGAGAGAGAGGAATGAGAGAGAGATGGGGAGTGTACATAAATGAGTGTGTGTCTTTGTGTGTGTGTGTGTGTGTGTGTGTGAGAGAGAGAGAGATGGGGAGTGTACATAAATGAGTGTGTGTCTTTGTGTGTGTGTGTGTGTGTGTGTGAGTGAGTGCATAAGGGTGTGCGTGTGTATATGAGAGAGAGAGAGTACATCCATTGTGTGTGTGTGTGTGCAAGAGAGCTGATGTGTGTGCTGGAGCATGTAAGTGTGTATGAGTCCAAAAGTGTGTGTATGTGCGTGCGTGTGTGTGAGAGAGAGTGTGTACGTGTGTGTCTCAGAGATAAAGTGCATGAGTGAGAGAGAGAGAGATGTGTGTCTGTTTGCAGTCATCATCTTAGAATGAACACTGAAACACACAGTTTGAGTTTGTGTTGTGTGTTTATATGGCCCACACACTCATTTTTAATTCATAAGCCATTTCCTAGTAGTTGTGTTTTGGTTAACTTGTAGCTTTTAGTGAGGAGTGCTCTGGTTCTTCTGTTCTAAAGCGCCGCACACAGAACCTCAGAAAGCAGCTGAACCAGCATCAAATATTTACACAAATCATTTTGGAGGGGTTGTTTTAAGACCCGATGTGAGCACAGAGAGACCCAGAAGTGCAAGATTTCCCTTTCTCTGTCACATCCAACACTGTGTGTGCAAAATCAAACGCAATCAGCTGGATACACGATCATGACCGTGTGTGTGTGTGTGTGTCTGTGTGTGTTAATGAAAAGCTGTTTCCGGAGCTACAGCGTCACACTTGCTGTCTAAGCTTTTCATTTTCTCTGCACCTTCTGCTGAAATCATAACATGCAACTCAACAGAAGGGATGATTGCTCTGTTCAACACACACACAAACTCACGCACGCACTCACACACACACACACACACACACACACACACACACACACACACACACACAGCTCCAAACCGGATGCATATCAGTGGCAATTGCTGAGCATAAAGCTGAGAAGCTTCAGTAGATGACAAATGAATCTGAAGCAGTTCTGCTTTAAAACTCATGATGATCAAACAGGTCTTGTACTGCAGTTTAGTTTTTTCAGTCTGACATCACGGTTACACATAAAGCGTCCCTTCCCCTCACACACACACGACTCTTCAGCGCCTCTGAGGTCTGGCCTTTAGCATCCAAGAGAAATCGATCGTCTTTATATGTGTGCAGGTGCCAGAGGACTTGTGACAGGAGTGTTCAGTCAGGGAAATAATCAGTCACGTAGAGAAATGAATTCACAGCGGTGGGTTAAATTCTGTCTCTCTCTCTTTGGTCAGGAGGGATCGGGCCGGATCAGAGATAATGGCCCTGTCTGGACCCGCTTCAGTCCGGATGACACTTTCAGATACCTGCGGCAGTCACACCTGGAAGACCTCATCCCCCCCCGAGCTCCTGCTTTCTCCTTCCATCTCTTTATCGCTCTGGAAATTTCTCTCTTGATTTGCTTTTCTAAAAGAAAAGAGAGCTTATTCAGCTGTCCAAAGAAATACATCGCCAAAATATAAATTCAAAACCTTTACAGAAATAACACACAGATGAATTTTAAATAGACCAATCTTCTATTCAGTTGTTTCTCTTAAGTTCTTGTTATCTATCCAACAGTCTCTCCCTCTCTCTCTCTCTCTCTCTCTCTCTCTCCAGCAGTTGGAGTTGTTAATTTGGTGATGCTGGAGGTCTTGCGAGGCTAATAGCTTTCCCAGGTAAATAAACCCCTATAGTTCATAATGAGCTATTAGCATGCGTGTCAAGTGTTTGCTCTTAGTGCGGGTCATGTGTGTCTCTTATTTCCATCATAGAGGTTGTCACTGTTAGCGCTGGAGAGGCGATGTTATTTAATGCACTGATCTCAAACTCTGTTATTTTGTTGCTAGTAAAAAGATGCCACGGCGTCCCTCAGGGATGATGATCTGACACCAGTCCAACCACAGAGAAGAGTGAACTGGAAACCCGTGTCTCTACCAAACAACAGCATCAGGTGTTTGCAGATAACAAGACATGTGTGAGATTCACATCGCTCAAAACAAACACTTCTGTGTGACAGAGCTTTAAAGCATCTCTCTCTCTCTCTCTCTCTCTCTCTCTGGATCTCATCTGTCAGCCCTGGCTGGCTGGCGGAAGAGATTAAACCTTTGTCTTATTTAAAACTGGTGGATTTTAAGATTGCCTAATTACTCAAAAGCATCTCTGTGCCATTAACAGCGCTGGCAGCTTCCCAGAATCCCGACGGGAGATAGATGCTCATCGACTTCCCCATTCACATCTACCTTTGTCTTTTTTGGCAGATGGTTTTAAAGCAAAGCAACTTAACAGAACGCGCATTTGTTGTGTTAATGGAAGAAAGCCAAAGATACGAATCAATTGTTGAATGTTACTCGAACCGAAGCCCTGTTAATTCAGAGTAGAAATAAAAGACAATCCAGGATCAGATCCGATGAGGTATCTTTGAATTTCTATGAAAATATTTTGATTGCAAATGCGCAGATGGGAGTACAGTGTGAAATTGTTGAGAGATCTTCTCAAACTCATGTGTAAGTCACTTTGGATAAAAACATCTGCTGGTTGAACAAACGGAAAAGGACACTGTTTTTCCATATGTCCAAAAACTGCAATTTTGCTAAATTTTAGATTTATAGCATACTATTGAAATATTGTCCAAAACTGTCAAATTACATGAAACAGGAAAAATATGTCATTTTACTGTAATTTATTTTTACAATATATTTCTGGCTCCCCAGCTGCCAGAAAATGTCAGTTTTATTAGTTTTTTTACAGTCTGTTTTTAAATATACTGTCAAAAACGTTGAATTACCGAAAAACAGGAAAACCATATGATTTTAAAGGAAAAAAACGGTTATTTTTACATAGCGCCCCAGCTGCCGTTTTTTACTGGATTTTTTTTTACAGTTTTGAAATACTGTCGAAAACGTCAAATTACAGGAAAGACCGTTAATTTACAATAATTTTTCTTTCGCCCCAATATTTTTACAATGTTGAGCAGATGCATGTACTGCAGCATTTATTTAAGGAAAAAAATCTGCGATGAAAAAATAATCCAAAATCTCTTATTGATTCGCCAGTTGTGGATTTTCTGTCCTGTGTGCAGGGAAAATGGATTTGATTTCCAGAATCTTAATCTGAATGAAGTCGAGCTGCTCCTCTCAAAGCCAACAGTTGTTCAGCATTTGAACCAATAACCTCCGGTAAGCAGCCATGAAGCACCACAGCACACTGAGATCAAGAATCATCATGATTTGCGTTTTAAACCGTTATCATGTGTGTTGTTCTGTGTGATCAGTGATCCTGATACTGTTCTGCTGCTGATGTCAAACATCTCTGAGGTCAGCAGAAACGCTTCTGTGACTGAATAACGCTTCGCGTGGGGCATTTCAGCTCTTGAAATTCCCTCTCACAAAGAGTCCATTAAGAAAAAAGTGCTTGTAAATCAAGGTGGAGAATGAAGACGCTGACAGTCAGCAGAGCAGAACTGCTTTCATTTATATCTGAGCTTCGTGACGGGGAAACAGAAGCGCCAGCGCTCTACAGAAAGAGGTGATTGATTTGAGTCAGGAGGTGTGCTAAACACACACACGCCACATGGCAAACTGCCGTCTGACACTTCATGTTCGACTGAGAGAAAGAGAGAGAGTGTTTCAATCTGCTCCCTGGTTTAGTAAGCACACTGTCTTGGCTCCCTAGATAGGAATGGAAATATAATATAATTTTTTCAGATCGTGTGTAACATGACATTACACGTTACATTTATTCAGTTCAGTTTTATTTTGATACAATTTTCATCGCAGCAACAAAAGACACACCCTAAAAAGATGTTATGAAAGATGTCTTTGGTTTTAAATATCATGAAAGATTCACATCGTTTTTTGTACATCTGTGAAGTTGCAAGCGTTTGTTGTCAATGCCTTGAGGTTGCATGTTTGGTATTGAAATGAGACACAGCCCAAATAGTTTTCAGCTTTGTAGTTCTCATGATCTAGTGTCACGCACTCAAGAGGGGTTTTGTCTTAAAGAGACAGCGTCCCTCTGTCCTTTGGAGGATGCTGTATGCGCAGTGCCCTGAAAGCTGATTAATTGGCTTGTCAGCTCAGTATTTTTATCCCGTTCCCCAGACGAGCGCCAACGCAGCGTCCTTCCCGGTGCCCTCGTGCGTCCTACACAGAGGTCAGGTGATTGTAAAGAATCCCCCTGCGATTCGAGACGTCATCTGATTGGCTGAAACACTAGAGTCCCAAATTCAGCCCGTAACCCTCTAGCACACGAGGGGTCACGTCAGAACAACCGGTGTGCGTGCAGCCGAGCACCTGAAAGAATGCAGGAGCGTGCCGAGAAATGCACCAAATGCAACATTGAAGTCCACAGGGCTCCTGCACCAGAGGAAAATCCTCGGAAAAACCTCCAGCCGCAAACTGCGGAGGAGGCTGCATAACCTAGTGAGTCTTCCAACCAAATGAAATAAGCAAACTCACTGTTATGGATGGAAACACTTTCTACAATCTATTTCTAATTTATCTTTATTGCAGCCTCGGCCCCGAAGGCAATTCTGTGTTTCGTGCGACATGAAAACCGAGCAAAAACACAATTCTGCTTTCACTAATAATAACAAATTATCTTCCCGTGCTCAGAAGAGCAGGAAAAGAGTCTGTTTTAGCAAAACAATCCTACTGCGAATCTGGCTCATTTACTGATTTCAATGCAACCGTCATGAAGGCAGAAAGAGAAGAGATTTTATTCCTCGGTCATTCATACATCTACTGAAAAAGCATAACAATGCGCTGACTTGTTTTTAATGAAAGAAATATTGGTTTCTGTGTGTTTTTATGTGTCGCACAGTTTTGTTTAGCAGCCCCGAGCAGAAAATGACACGATGCAAAGATCGTGGGCGGCGTTTAGAATGAAATACTGGATATTGTGCGATATTTGGAGTGATTGTTTTAGTTTGTGAAACGGTGAAAGCTGCTTTAAACAGCAGTGAGTCGTTCTGTGAGCGCAACACAAAAGAAGATATTTTGAGAAATGTTGTGTGGTGTTCATACAATGGAAGTTGATTGGCTTTTTCAAAATATCTTCTGTTGTGTTCTATAAATGAAAGAAAGTCAAACGATTGTTCTCTATTTAAAAGCAACCATTTAATGTCTAGTTGAATGTAATAATATGGATTGATGACAGATCACATGGAGATGCTGGAGAGATTATAGTCAACATTTTTTGAAGGACTGTGGTAAACAGAACCTCATAATATTTTACGTTTTATTATACGACAAGAAACACAACAATTGTAACCTGCTCGTGATTTTTTTAAGCCTTATTGTGTCCTTAAAACGACCGTTGCTAACAAGTTTTTGTAAAGATAAATCTGAAACAATTGTACATTTCTTTTTCAGTTGCTCTCATATCAAACTTTTTTTGGCGTGGGATCTCTTTGTTTAACTTTAAGTCGTTTTACAAGTGTATTAATATAACTGACAATATAACTGACAAAATGGTCTTGTTTTTGGATTGTGATGCTCGACTACTGGATAAAAGTTTAAGATGCATAACTGCTTTGTTTATTGTTTTGGTTATTTACAGTTGTGCAGTTATGTACTGTATTTGTACTATTACATATCGTCCCTGTTGATGAGAAAAAATTGGTAAAAGCGACTACTTCCTTTGTCGGGGATGTTAGATGTCAGCGCGCATGTAAAACTCACAAATAATGCAACACGGGCAAATATCTCTTAAAGCAAAGATGCAGATTCATTCACAGAGTAATTACACACCAAGGAACACGTTTTTAATAAAGTTTAAAAGAGTTGTCGGAGGCTTGGTGGTGGTCACGTTGATATCGAGCGACCTTAAGTGTAGTCTGTTTATAGCATGGTGTTTGTTAGCTTCTTACTTCTGCTGATTGTATTTGGCAGGTAACAAATGTTGTGTTATTTTGTAAAGATTATCTTGATGGACAAAACGTGTAGACATGATAAACCTTTGTTAATCACAGAGCTTGTATTTTGCTTTTATTTGGACTTTCAAAAGTCTATGGGGGAAAAGCAAAGGATTTCGGGTTTGCCTACAAAAATGTGTGTGTGCATGTGTGCGTCTGTGCATGTGCGTGTGTGTGTGTGTGTGTGTGTGTGTGTGTGTGTGTAATGACGCTGGGGTGCTGATGGGAGTGCGGGAGGGGAAATTGTTCTTCTAAGCATGTATCTGTCCTATTCAATTACACTGCAATCTCTCTCGCTCTCTCTCTCTTTCTAAGAGGAACACACCCATGAACACAAGCTTTTAAATAATGATTAAGTTATGTTCCAGAACTGTTGGCTGTGTTTTTAAAAGCTCTTCCTCACTGAAACATTTATAACTCTTTGCACAGATCTGCTGGCCTGTTTTGATGCACTGCTGAGATATCTGACCTGCGCTCGTCTTCTGTGGATCAGGTTAGATGAGACGGGGTTTTACAGATCCTTTTGCTTGTCCATGATGATTTATTATGATGATAATGTTTCCCTCCTTTTGCATTCGACAACAAAATATCAAACCGGGATATTACGGTGATGATTTTTTTTGCTGTTTTTAATATGATTTTTAGGTGTGATTTATAGCGTCCAAATACTTTTTGCAGTAATTGCCGTGCTTACATAAACCTCATTGACGGCCAGTTTTTGTACGCGTGGCCACTTTGTGTTGTCTTAATGCAGTTCTGATTGTGTTTGTGAGTAATGAGCATCGCCGTGTATAAGCTCTCACCTGCACGGCTATATAAGGATGACGTTACGTAACCCAGTTTTAGCTTGCTCACAAATTTTCTTTGCCTCCGAGGGATGTCAGCAGAAAATATTCTGGGTCATCTGCGCTGCGACCGCACGTTCCCATGATGCATTGTGCAGCAGCGGCTGTGTCAGAGTCAGCTGAGCAGGCTGTGTGTGTTTCTGCTCGACTGCGCTCGTCTGCACCATTTGCATCTGATCACAAACACACGGTCTCTTTAATGTCTCAGTTGTTTTCATCACTCAGTTATCTAGAGAGTCTCACGTGTCTCCTCTGGAGTTACAAATGAGATCTCGACAGCTCCAGATCAAGTCAACATTAAATCTCACAAGGATCTCCAGGTCTTATCTTATAAAGAAAAAGAAATTAGGTGTGTAATCCCTTTCTTTACTGTTTTCTGCTTGGAAGTTTTTACTTCTGAGAATTTGTTTTCGAGCCTCATTGCTGACTGTCATTATATTGTCATTACTTGACAAGAATATTTTCTTATTATTCTGGTAAAAATTTCAGAATACATTAGGGACAATATGTAAAAATGTCTCCTTCCAAATAGTGCAATGCTTTTTTTAAATAAAATATAATTTATATTAATTTATTTTAAAGGTAAATCATAAGCTAGACATAAAAACAGTTCTTTTGATGTTTTAGCTAACATGAACAATAAACAACATTTACATCACTCTTTGTTAATGTTTGTTAATACTAGGGATGTAATGATATGAAAATCTCACGTTACGATAATACCTCAGTGTAACACCTGCGGTTTAGTTTTATTGCAATATTTAAAAAGACAAATGAAGATTTGAAAAAACAGCCAAAAGTGTGTGATAAACAGTTATTGAACATCGCAGTAATGTACGAATAAACCATGCCCTGTCCTCGTTTATTTATTCTTGAAACTTATCTGTTGCTATGAGGTGTGTGGTATATTATGAGATAGGTCAAATGACACGTTATACCTCTGGTCTCTGGTAACTCCCTATTATAAATAAAAAAATACTTTAAAATATTTTTACATCTTGACTAAGGTAATATCTATTATATTGTTTAATATTCTCTATGTTAATCGCCTGGAAGACCTATCTTTTCATACAGTCATGTGACCATTTGCATATTTACATTTATTCATTTGACCAAGAGAACATTGAGACGATTTTGCTATTGCGACACCATGAAATTGATGATTCATTGTTACATTGTTACTAAGTTAATACGAATTGTCCATCGTTCGTTTATTGTGTATTAATTAATGTTACATAAACCGATTTAAAACAGATATCAGATGAGTAATATTAATATTAACATTAACATGAACTAAGATTTATAAATGCTGTAGAAGTATAGTACAACATACATATAACAGGACACCTTGAAGCACAGATATTAAAATTAACAAAATGCATCACTGCCATTGAAATGAATGGGGAGGAACGCAACACTCATTATGGCCGCCTGAAGCTTTGCACATGCTTAGATTCTAAAGCAACATAGAAAATAATGTTTCTTAAGCGTAATTTGATCATAGGAAACAAACGTTATGCTACAGTTTACGTCATTTTAAATATTCACGTCTTGTTTGAATTACGTGATGACTGCTCGGAGGGAAGTTGTGCCACTCGACGGCCATGTTTACCAATGAGTGTCAGGAATTCCGTAAACGGACTTTGCTTTAAGTCGTCTGAGCTGTGAAAGAGCAAAATATGACTTAAAGCAAAGTCTGTTTAGGGAGGTCCTGCCACTCGATGGCCGCTGAGTGGCACGACTTCCGTCCGTGCAGTTATCACTGTTTCAATGAGCAGCAACGACACAAGTTAATCATCATAAATATGAGCACACACACAGATCTGTGTGCATGTGTTTGGCCTCATGGAGAGAAACACTGATCTCAGACCTGCAAAATACACACTTTACTGTAGATATCCACTAATGCAGCATCTCTGACTGATCCTGAACACTCTTTACTTTAAAACACCAATTCTGAATTCAATTTCATTTCAAATGAAACTTTCTTTATCGAAAACTGTGGATGTTTCATGCATTATTAACATGTTTGTTGCAATGCATCATGGGATTAAGTACTGTGTGAAGGATTCACTGCGATGCAGCTTTGAAATGGGCAAAGCTGGAAGACCATGGGGTAAGACGTTATAGTGTGTTTGTGCTTGCGTGTGTGTATTGTGTTGTACAGATGACCTATCCTTGTGCATGACAGATCCTCAGGTCAGGTTGAGATGTGTGTATGTTTGTACACACCATCGTGTGTGTGTGTGTTTGATAAATGTTCTCTGTGTACAGCTGGGTCTCTGGGGTCCGGCTCTCAGCTATTGTTTCAACCCAACCAGAAACAAAACACTCAACCGGACGTCCGGTATCTTTTTTCTTGTTCTAAAGAGAAACACTGTCAGTCTCTTCAGTGCCGTGTTTGTTTTCTAACAGATGAAGAAAGACTCTGAGCTGTATGACAACACGAGGAGTCTGCAGAAATCTTCATACTCTTCATGCAGTATGCACAGTTTGCAGTTTTTTTCCTTCAGATATTGAATATCTAAAATATTGTTTATAGTTTCAACCCTTGTATATTAAAAAGCACTTCTGAAGTATTCTGTTTTAAATGAAGCTGGCATACTGATTCCTTAGAACTTAAGCATATGATTGAATCTGCTGACAGTACTGCAGCAAAGAGACGGGTGTTCAGGTGAATTTAATACACAGCGTGCGTGTGATGTTTCAGTGTGTGTGTCATGTAACAGCTGGTGTGAAGTGCCGGACAGACCGGAAGGACATTTAAAGCTTGTTTTACAATCCAACATCCCAAAAACTTTAAGACAGTGTGTGTTTGTGCGTGTGTGTGCGTTTAGGTTTGTGTTCATGTGTGTATTTGCATGTTTGTAGGTGTGCGAGCGTGTGTGCATGTGTGCAAGCTGGTGCGCATTTGTGTGCGTGCTTGTTTGTGTGTGTGGCTGTGCGTGCGTGTGTGTGGGTGCGTATATATGTGTGTGTGTTTTCATCTTCAATGAAAAATTTAGTGATGACAAGCATTTTTTGGGAATAACACGCACCGATGAATCATTCATAGTGAGACAAGAAACCTACATTAAAGAAAGTCAATTTTGATTTCCCCTTGACTTCAGATGTAATGTCTCATCTCATGTGTCTCTGTTGCATGAGAATGTTTGCCCTTCTGTACTGTACTTGCACACTCAATTGATCTTTTTTATTAGCATGCAATTTGTGGCTTAACTATCATCTGCTGAATTAAACTGATGTCTTTATTAACTCACTATTCATTGGATTGCCTTGCAGCTTTATTCAATGTGTTGGTTTAACTTCCATTGAAACAGGAAGTTAGGACGAGACATTGAGTGACCACTTCCCCTTATAAAATACTCTGTAGTATTTATCTAGTGTGTTTAGTGACGGATGCTTGTGAAGGAGATAATGGTGTTGAGATAATGTTTCTGTCATCTGTTGTGTCTCAGTTATTACATTTCTTATATTTGAAAGATGTGGATGACCAATGAAGTTTTGTGCAAGACTGAAGTTTCCGTACATGAGCTCCAGGGCAAAACATTCTGACAAATGAGAGTCAACAGCGAGCATCTGTATGCAGGATTCAACTTATCTTCATCAGTCTCATGTGAGTGAATGATGCTGTATGTCCAGAACACTGAGCTGCTGAAATATACATCCACCTGCTCTCAGAACCTCTCAAACACACACACACACACACACACACACACAGTGAGAGAGAAATAATACAAGGAACGAGTTTAATCCTCTCCTATATTCCTTTAAACTGTATTTAATGTTATCAAAACATGCACATTTAAATTGTCATCTTAAAATTGTTCACCACATTCTTTTTTTATTTTTTATTATAACATCAAAACATAACATATTGATAACTTGAATATAAACATGACATTCTCAATTTACAAAAAAAACTTATTAAACAAAGAGAAAAATAAATTAATCTTAATAAAAAAAGATATTAAAAAAAGGTGAAGATACAAAAATATATATATATTCATCCTACTTATTACATGACATGAAAGATTTCCTCATCTTTTCATAGAAGTCTATGAAAGTTTTTTTTATTTATTTTTCTCTGTGCAAATAAAACTTTGCTACAAGAGTAAAAAAATTAACCACCGATTCAAATGACTTGTTTAAGTTTTCAAAATAACATCTTTAATGCCTAGATTACATGTAATGTTAAGTTTAGAAGAAAAGTAGAAACTCAAAAAAATTGAAGACGCATTACACACAAAAATAAGTGCCATATACTTTCATTCTCATTATTGAAAGAGGTGGATATATTATCTATCGATGTACTCGGCTGTCCACTGCGTTCTTCTCAGGTAACTTTCTGTGTGATGATGTCATATGTTAGATCTTCATCTCACGACAGAAAGTGAAGGAGAAGACATCAATACTTTTTGAAAGTCATCATTTAATGATCTTAAATGACCATCTTAGTCTCCAGCACTGTTACCAGGCAAATGTTTTTTTTTGTGTTATGTGATGTTCACACACACCTTCAATTATTCATTTGGGTTACAGATGTTTTTTAATGTTTTGAAAATGTAAAGCTCTACCAGACACAAAAGCCTCAATTCTACACAAAAAGTAAAACTGCTAGATTTTCACCATTTATACCCAAATGTGTGCATTCTAGATGTCATTATTCTGACATCACCTTCAGCAGACAGCTCTGTACACACATGTTCTGTATAGATGTATGGATGCAGGTCATGTGAGTGTTCGTCAGAGCGGCCGGCATCCAGACGTGTCCCTGTGGAGCCGTGCAGCGCATATGTTAATCAAACCCAATTACCCATAATTGAATGTCTCCATCTTGCTGGTAATCAATAGCGAGTGGATGAATGAAGTCACGGTGAGGGAATAAACTCCCTGTGATTCCTGTAATTGATGGCGTGCTTGTCACGGACGAGATAGAAAACCACCTGCGGGATGAGAGCTTTCTTCAAACATGAGACCCGTCTGCATGCAAATCCTGCTGATTTCTGCACATCGATGGGCTCGTTCGTCAACATGACGGCTTTGATGAAGAGAAGACACTCTGGTTAATAGAGAAGTGAATGTTTGGTATTTATGATCTGAATGAGCGTTTGGGATCAACACAGCAGAAGTCAGTGAATGATGCTTCACTGTCTCATCAGTCACGGCTATAAAACGAGACATCATATCTCTTTTATATCTCAATTCTTTCTCTTAGACATCAATGAGATGAGGAGGAAAGAGCGAATGGGTTGTCGGCTGGAGGAAGAAGAAGAGGTGAAAAATCTAATGAATACAATCCTTTTGTTTTTGTGTTTTATCTCTTTTTCTCGTGTCATTCATGTCCTGGAGACGGAGGAGAGACACAAGTGAGACGGCGGAGGAGAGAGAGTCAGGATTCGTGAGACTCAGCGGTTTGCAGTCGGTGAGCTGAAGATGCCCCGGGGGAATGCAGCAGTTTCCGGTGAAGAGCGCCACACGTCGTCTCTCTGTAATCGATTCCAGGTACCGCAGAACCATATTCTAAAGAGAAGGATATTAACTGTCAGCACACACACAGAGACAGAGAGAGAGAGAGGAACGGAGGAGGAGAGTAAATTGGCCCTCAGGAAAGCTCTCCTCTTGCACGTTGCAGTGGGTTCGAGGACAAATGAACGACACTTTGTCCTGCCGTGTCTTGTCGTGCGAGTCTCTGGATCAATATTTCTATTCTTTCTTTGCTCTTGAATTTAATTGTGTGCTCTGTTATGTCTGTACCTGCACATAGTGATGCTCTCGCAGCAGTGATAATGAATCAGATCTTTTAAAGGTTATGAAAGAGCGAGAGAGGTGTGTGTGTGTGAGAGAGATAGAGAGAGAGAGAGAGGTGTGTGTGAGAGAGATAGAGAGAGAGAGAGAGGTGTGTGTGTGTGTGAGAGATAGAGACAGAGAGAGAGAGGGAGAGAGAGAGAGAGGTTCTAGTTGGTCTGATTAAAGGGTTCTGATCAGTGTAGGCTTCTTAAACATCTGTATATTGAGATCTTGTGTGTCTGATTTGATTTTGTTAGAGTCTGATTGTAGTGGTGTTTTATCACAGGCACTACTAACTCTACATCAATACATTCTTTACCAATGGTGACACACGGATCATTGTTAAAATGTCAAATGAACTCCAGTTTTTCTTTAACGTTAAACGGCTGCTATATAGAGTTTTGATACCGGAGAACTGAAATGTGCATAGATTTCTAAGCATTTGTATCTGTTGCAAAGCAATTAAAGAACATTTATGAGCTAACAAACAGAGAACGTATGTGAAAATATTTGGAGAGTTTGGTTCCAAAATGAAATAACTTGTTTTTTAATTTTCAGAATTCATACATTTCAATAAATATCAATCAATCTGCAGTTGATTTGTTTTAACTAAAAAAATACAGCTAACTAACACAACAAAACAATAGAAACATGATGACACAATATAAACAATATTTTTGAATTTTGGAATAAAACTCTTCATTCTAAGTGTATGTTTGTGTGTGTTTGTGTGTGTGTGTGTGTGTGTGTGTATGTGTTGTACATGTTTGTGTGCTTCAGTGTTTTATAAGCCTGCTCTTCTGCAGTGCACAGATCTTATAAAAAACACACACACACATAAAGAGACACACACATTTTGTTAGTTTCCTGTCCCGACACATTCAGTTTCTGCATTTACTGTAACATAACAGCTGAAATTGACCTGTTGAAATTGGATCTTGGATTCTGAGTGACGCTGATGGGCCGGATGTTCTCACACTGAAATCTGTGTACGTTCACAGAAATGATCAGAGCTGACGAAGAACGTCCTTGAATCCCTCCAGAACACAAATCTGCTTCATCAGGAGCGTTTTCACTCAAATCCTCATGCAGTTACATTTATTCATTCGGCAGACGCTTTTATCAAATATCACTTGCATGTCATGGTACTATACATTTTGTTTCTAAGTATGTGTAATCCCCTGGGATCGAACCCATGACCTTGGCATTGTTTGGGCTACGCTTAACCGCTGAGCTACAGGAAAGACAGGTAAGAGCTAATGTTACACAATTAAGAACAATATATCTCACAACTATTATTCTGTTGTGTAGAGGCATGCAGACAGAGAGAGAGAGAGAGAGAGACAGGCGGTACTGCAGTGGTGTAATAAAGCAGATTCCACAACACGTTCACAGAGAAGCGTGTGAGAGAAGTTCACAGATTCTCTCATTATTCTTCCGTCCTTTGAATAACACAATTAAAAGAGGGAAATTGTGGCGAGGCGCACCGAGTATCTATTCGTCAGACTAAAGAGGCGTCGTGCCTTTGATAAAGACTGCGCTCCATCTCTCTCGGCTGGCAGGCCTGCAGTATTAACACGCTCCGGAACGCCTGCAGAATTGAGGAATATTTCACGTAAAAATGCTCTTGACATGCTATTACGGTGAATTAGCTTGAGCCACTTGACTGTAAATGTTCTGATTAAGCCGTGGCAGACCAGAGCACGCACACGCATGTGTGTGTGTGTGTGTGTGTGTGAGGTGTTCAGAGATGACTTTGTAAGTGGTTTGAATGGAGCACAGTGAATGAAGGGCAGATGTTGTGATATGTTGTGTGTTTTGAGAGCTCTACACCACTGACCTCATGAAGTCTGTCCACTGGTTTCATCACTGATCAGATGTCATGATGTGCACAGAGATCCGTGAAGCGGAATCTTTAATGATCATATATTTTATTGTATTGTAATAATATGTTATATATTCATCTATATTATCATGACCTTACTCATGTTTTGATCTGATTATAAATGTCTATAATTATTTTTGTAAATTATAAATTACAAATATAATTGTGGCAAAATATTCAAATTTCATTAATATTATTATTTTTTAGAATAACTGTAATTATTTAACAGAATTTAGTTGAAATTAACTGAATAATAGAGAATAGTTTAGATGTGATCTTCAGTAGTGTTTACAGGTAACATGACAAGAGAACTTTTCTGCACATTACGTAAAGATCAATGAGTCAAAAGATCAAAGTTATATGCAATATAACTACTGTCCTGTATTTAGGTTTTTTTGCCAACATAATTTTCACACAATTTTGCATGTTTATTTATCCTTTTTAAAATAGAAAATATTGTTCATAGATTTTTGTGATTTCTACACTCTATCTACAGCGGTAAAGTAGAATATGAACACGATGGTTCAATATATTTGTAACAAATATCTTTTAATGTCACGTACATAATGTTAGAATTGTTCACATATGCTTTAATCTCTGTGCTGTGATGAGACTCATTTCTCTGTTGATCAGGTGACTGTGAGAGTGGCAGACCTGTGATCCGTCTGTCTGAGCCCTGCGTTCTCTTGTTCTTACATCTTTTATTGAACTCTTTTAGAATACTCGCCTCATGTTAGCCGACAATGTGAGTTTATCACTCGCCCTTAAAAGCGGTTCAGACATGACAACATGTGTGCGTGCGGACGGCTGGAGGGCGAGTAATGGAGGAGAAGTGTGTAGATCAATGAAAGTGCTTCAGTCAGGCGTGTTATATGAGCTCACGTCAGTGAAGAGACGACAGACACGTCTAATGTACATGCTTCATGTTACAGAAATCACAGAGTCCAGTTCATCCTCATCCTCATGCACTCAACACAAACACACACTCTCTCTCTCTTTCTCTCTCTCTCTCTGTCTCTCTCTCTCTTTCTCTCTCTCTCTCTCTCTCTCTCTCTTTCTCTCTCTTTCTCTCTATCTCTCTCTCTCTCTCTCTCTCTCTATCTATCTATCTATCTCTTTCTTTCTCTCTCTCTCTCTCTCTCTCTCTCTCTCTCTCTCTCTCTCTCTCTCTCTCTCTTTCTCTCTCTGTCTCTCTCTCTCCCCTCTCCCCTCTCTCTCTCTCTCTCTCTCTCTCCCCTCTCTCTCTCTCTCTCTCTCTCTCTCTCTCTCTCTTTCTCTCTCTGTCTCTCTCTCTCTGTCGGTCTGTTGGTCTACAGTATGTCTCTATCTGTCTACACATCTGACCATCTGTCTGCCTGTTTGCCTTTCTGACTAGATGTCTGTTCATCTGTCTCTCTGAATGTTTGTCTGTGAACACACATCTGTTGTGTGTGTGTGTGCAGAAATGAACTTGACGTGTCTGATTGCTCTCATCAGGACTGTTCAATCGATTCTCTCTCTCTCTCTCTCACTCTCTCTCACTGTCTCATTCTCTATCTCTCTCTCTTTCGGATTTCCTAGTTCCCTGTTTCTTTGTTCTCTCTGTCTGTCTCGGTCTCATAAACGTTTCAGCATCAGTGTTGTTGATTGCTCTCTCATGTTCTTCCAGCGTTCTCCTCCTGCTATCTGGATCTTCAGACGCTGTCACACTCACATCAACACGTCTCGCTGAAAGGTGCTGTGTGATGTTATATTTATCGTTATGTTATGTTATTTATCATATTTCCTCAGAAAATGTACAAGTTCTATAATTATTCTATATTGGTTAATTCTATAATTGTTGGCACTGAAATGACACACCTCACAGGATCAGTATTCATTCAGCTCTTATACACCTGTTTAACACAGGTGAATTATTAACACATTCTCTAACACCACCCAGCAGAACACACATGGATGGATTTAAAGAGATCATGGGTGTCACAGGTTAAGAACCTGTTAAGAACAGACCCAAAATGTATTTTATTGAAGCACTGTTGCTCTCTTTGATGCTCTTCGATATGTATATCATGTGGATTTGTTTAGGTAAACCTAAAACCTTGCGCGTGTTCAAAGCGGAATGTTATATAGATCAAGAGGTTGCCAGAAGGAACTAATCAACCCAAGGAGAGTTGTTTTTTAAGATTAAAAAAAACACATTTGCCCTTTCCAATAACAAACCATTTAAGCAGACCATGGCTTTCTGAAGAAAATAATGATTGTAATGGTTCAAATTTATTTTATGAGTAAGATAAATGTTATAACGTGTTGTTGTTGTTATAATATACTAGTTGACAGAAATGTTATAAAAGATATATGTATCTTAAGCATGTGCAGGATATAAGGAGTACATACATCTGCATGAAAAGAAACTGAGCGAAGGATGGATCCTCCAGTTTCTTGAATGTCTGTAACCTAAAACTAAAGATGACCCGATACAAAACTTTTGAAGTGGCTGTAAACATCTCGATGGACTTGATCGACCTCAAAGTATAGTTTTGTATAATGTGTTATGCTGTGGATTGCTGATATTATAACATTAGTAGTTTAGAAATGTATAAATATTTTTTAATACATTTTTAATAATTAATTATTTTTTTAATTATTAAGCATTCATTCATTCATAACTGTGCATGCATCTGTGATGCATTCACAGATGTTCCATAATGTTCTCTCTCACTAAGCTGTCCATCAAGGTACCAACATATTCTACACTCATCTTCATATAAAATGAAAATATTCAACATTTAAGTGTTTGGTTTATTGTGCTTCACACAAGCATCACACTGTACCACAAACAACATTGAATTTTAACAAAGTCCGTTTTTTTTACCCAAAAGTCTGTGTTAAAGTATGCCATGTGCTCCACCTTTTCTGTAATCTCCAGAGAGTTTTGTCACAGCATCCCATAAAAAAAGATCATCGTTATGCTGTATAAGGTCAGTTGAGAAATTTTCAAAATAAAAATGATGCATTTATTTCGGTTGATGTCATGAGCTTGTGTTGTTGACATTATTTCCCAGAGGAAAGGAATCAGACAAGAGATCTCCTTCTCATCTCACATCTCAAGACACACATGAGATCAGGTGAACATCAAAATGAGACATAGGTTAAGTGTCCTTCTTCTTACATGTTTCTCCTGAGATAACAAAATGTAATTCTCTCATGTCTGTCTCCACTGAAATTTAGAAGAGATCTCCATAACATCTCACACTGTGCTCAGATTATTCTCCTTCAATAAAGACTCTTACATTCTCACATTTCTCCCATCTCATATTTCATAAGAGATTTCTGTAACATCTCACACTGTGCTCAGAGCTTTCCCCTTAGCTAGAGACTCTAGCATTCTCACATTTGTCTCCTGTAAAGTTTCATACTAGATATCCATTACATCTCACACTGTGCTCAGATTATTCTCCTTCAATAAAGACTTTTAAATTCTCAGATTCATCTCATCTAAAGTTTCATTAGAGATCTCCTTTACATCTCACACTGTTCTCAGACTTTTCCCCTGAGCTAGAGACTCTGACATTCACAGATTTATTTGTACATTTCCTCTTACCTTCCTGTCTCTTATCCAACGGTCATGTCCTATGAACGTGGCAAACAATATCAATAACATCATCATAAAAAGAGACAACGATAAAAAGTTCTCCAGTTTTTGTTCTTTTCATGACTTTATATCTACTTTTATTTATCCCAATGAGTTTTAAACATCTAAGACACTGTTGATACTACAATGAGAGATAAATAAGAATCTCAAATCTCTTATTTCTCCTAATGGATTTTAAGAGGAACATGGGAAGACAAAGCTCATATCTAAATGAGACAATAAAGTGTTTTCCCATGCTTCTCTCACCACAATCTCAGTTTTCACTGTTTCTTAGACAGCTCTCATTTGAGTCTATTTTTGTGGAAATATCTGAGATTAATCAAGAAACATAGGAGAATCCCAACTGCTGTATGTCTCCTGAGCTTAGAAAAAGCAACCAATGAACAACATTTTTTCCTCTGGGTTTACATCATCGTCTGTATGTTTGTGCCTTCAAATGTCAGGCCGGGTGTGTTGGTGTAAACAGAAGAGCCTCTTGCAGTCACGTGGTTTCTCCCTCTTCTTGAATTATTTCCCGGTGACGCAGCACATCTCAGCAGATGGCAGGTTTGGCTCCACACAGACACAGTCTGCCGCATTACAGCCGAAGCGTCCGGCGGCGAGTGGACAGAGCTCTGTGTGCCGCCACATTCTGTGCAAGATCTTTGATTCGTTTCAGATACAGCAGCGGGACCTCGATAGAGCCGCATCACGCCCTGAGATGAGACCACCTGAAGGGTCTGGAGGAGGGTGGGCTTCATCGAGTGGTCTGCGGGTGATCTGAGCTCACTTGTGTTTCACTGTTAGGGCACCAATAACATGAGGCAATACAAAGACATGCTGAAAAAACACTGAAGCATCATCATCATCTCACGTGGGGAGCTTTTATCGCTTGGAGGTTTTTCTTTGTAAGCTTTCTGAATTCTCACACGGTGTTTTGGGAGAAATACAAGTCAATTGTTGACATTATATAATTATTGCTATTTGGTTTCAGTAAATGCAACTTTTATTCATTGAAATGGTTTTATTGTGATGAGAGGTGTGGGCTCATATTGAGGTGTTTCTTTTATCCGAGCAGTGTTCGAGATGATGTTGAAATGGTTGCTCAGGCACTGATATAGAAACACAGGATTATTGCTTCTGTGCATGGTACACGCGTGACGCCCACCCTTACACTCCCACACGCCAAGTGCTTTCCACTTTACAAACTCACATCTTTAGACAGACGCCTGCACAACCTTCCAAAAATCAAAACTCCTGAGGAATTTTCATGATGTTTCCGTATTGATGACATGTTCAGAGGAGTGATGTCATGTTTCTGACCTCCTAATGACTCGACTGAATCACATGCTTTGTTTAGAATACCCAGAGAGAGAGAGGGACTAAAGGAGACAGGCAGACAGAGAGAGAGAGAGAGAGAGAGAGAGAGAGAGAGAGGAATGGGTGAACGAGAAGGCGTATGTTTTGCACATTTCTCTGCGTTCGCTGCCAAACAGCATGTGCTATAATAACACTCCTACACACACACACACACACACACACACACGCACATGGCTGTGAGTAACTCATAACCTCAGTTTATCCGTACAGCGCTCAACTGCCCCTAACCAAGAGCTAATCACCTGTCTGTGCCGGAGGGCATGTCTGTGTGTCACAGCCGTATCTCTGTCTCACACACACACACACGACATACAGTATAGAAACACAAGAATATTGGCCAGGTTACATTTCATCGCCCCAAAATAAGGAATTTCTATGACAATTTCTTTCCAACACTCAAAGAAATGATATGTTCAATTTAATTTACTGTTTTATGTCAACAGGTTCAACTGGATTACATTAAAGTAACATTATCTATTTCAGTAAACTTAAAGATTCTTACATTAAGTAAATTAAATGTTGTTTAGTTGAATCAGATTAAGAGTGTTGTTTCTGTTTTATATCATTACCTTTTATAATAATTATTAATTATGCTAACATGTATATTTTACACAAAACCAGTATAAAATACCCAATTTTATCTATTAGGTTATGTAATGAAGGCCCTCGAGAAGATTTTTTAATTTTAAAAATTTTGTGCATTAATGAGACATCATTTAATTTACCTCAATTAGAATATATTGAGTTAAGAGAACTCAACAGACATTCCAAGGGTTGTCATTTTCAAATAGCAAATTTTGTTATTTTCAAATAAGAACCGCTCAAAACTAAGAACACTTTGTGACCCGGATGCAGCAAATCATTTTGAGAGGGACAGTTTAATATTACACAAACATGAATTATAAATATGTCTTTCAATAACATATATGACATTATCTTTACAAATGATTAAACCAATTTTCCTGTTTGTGATGTTTCAACGTCGTTTTTTACTTTAAAACCAAAACTAAATGTCTTTTCCCACGGAAGGTCTGCATTCGATAAAAATGAGCATATCAAATATTTCAAATTCACATTTTATGTCCAGTTTCTTCTCATGTTGCAAGTAGCCGTGTAATAAGCGGGATAATGTTCAAGCAGCCGGTTAGTTATCGCAGAAATAAGCCAGGAGACAATGTGAAGCGGACTCAATGTTACTTAACGGTAAATTAACACGTAACACTTACAAGTGTTTCTTTTTGCTGAAAAATGCATAAAATAACACTTATTTAAGAAAATAACTCTAAAAATGCAGATATGCACAAAGCATGCTGGGAAATATAAGTCCTATTTTATGATAACACAACACAACTCCTTTATGTTGTCCCAACATGAATGGATTCAGTTATATGACTAAACATACAAAATCATGTTGTGATCAAATTTTTAAGTAAAGTAAATTGGACTAGCAGCAAAAATCATTTTTTTGAGTGAATGTGTCGGACATTTAGACTTTATGTTTTTAAGCTTTGATTTTTCCAACTGTTATAGTCAATTTTTACAAAGTTTAAATCTGCATTCATTAAATTCAGTGTGACAGACACTACCATGATGTATAGACAACAGTAAATCATGAATTACATTTTTTTAGAATTAGGTAAGAATTCACTTCACCAAATTAAGAACAAGCTTTATTTTTATTTATTTTGCATTATGGTAGGGAGATTTGTGGTAAAATTGTCAACAGAAAAAACACGTATTGCTTTATGAGATTTCTCGCAAAATACATCCTGAAACAGGATTCACCCACATGTGCTACTGTAGATTATTGTGAATGTTTCATCAAACGTTATTTCACAGACAGAATATGTTGCTTTTAAGAACGTTAATGGAAGCTTGCATCATGAAAACCGTTTGGTTTCTGTGTTTCTAGAGTCAGTTGTGAATGACAATAAAAGTTTTTGATTCTCAGCTGTACTGCTGTGTCACACACAGGTAGTTGAGTGAAGTCACTGTCATTTCAGACATTCCGCCTCATTAGCCAATCAGAAGCCTGGGATCGAGCCCTGTCTGTAGAGGAGATGTCTGGGTTCTGATGTCCTGAGAGGAGGAGACACGAGGGGCTGCGAAGAAATGCAATCCGCTTGCTGCATGTCAGCCAAACTGGGTCAGCACACTCTCTCTCTCTCACACACACTCACAGGCTCGCTCGTTCACATCTGACGGAAGCATTTCTGTTGGTTTTGAAAAGGTTTGCCTAGATACTGAGTTTGCCCTTTGGAAAGTGGCTTTTCTGTCTGACACATGTGTGAAATGTTCACGTTCATGAACTGTTAAGTGCTTCCCTCGTCCGTTGTGTGTGTGCGTGCGTGTGTGTGTGTGTGTGTGTGTGTGTGTGAAGAGAGAAATGTGTTTAAAAGAGAGTGTCAAAAAGTGAGATTGTCTATTGTCACACACCCTGAACGGTGAACCCTGAACTTTCAGAATGTAATGTATGATGTCACCATATGACATCAACCTTGGAAGGTTCGAACTCAACATCTCGACTCAAACTCTTGTTTACATTTTTACATTGAAATCTTCAAAACAAAATGATCTGTGCTGTGGCATCCGTGATCATTTTCTAGTCCGTGGACACAAAGTTGAGGCTTTGAAGAGAGTAAAGTGAGAAACTTTGAAAGAACGACAAAGAATTTTTATTGGGATGAACATGCAAAATAACTTCATAGTTTTTTGTGGTGGTAACAACGTCTCTGCGTGTCTGTTTTCTGAGATCTACTTCCTCTTGGAACAGGAAGAGGCTGTGGAGGTCACACTCAGCGGGCCTGCTGGAGTTTTTAGCATTGGGACGGTAGTGTGACGTCAGAGTCCTGGCACAGCCGCAAACGCCCGGCCTCAGCGCACCTGTCTCCCATTTAAGTAATGGACTCTGCTGATGCTGCCCATCGCAGCGCAATTAGGTGTTTCCTCAGGAGAGCAGATCCGCTTCGGATTCAGCGCGGGACTGATAATGATGCCGGAGCTCGGAGACGTGGCAGAACAGCAGTTTATAACGTCACGGGATGCTGAAGAAAACCAGCAGGAGCTGCGCTTACCAGTAACGACACAAGACTTTTGCTAAACATCCGTAATGTTTAAAGCAGGATTTTCTGATCTCATCTGATTTGCTCAGGCTTTGAAATTGATAACCTCTCTCTCTCTGCATGCAGCGTACAGACGCGGTCAGCTGTCCACTGCACGGATATCTTATTTAGAATTAATGGATTAATTTCCATAATGTCACAAGCGCTGTGAATCATTACATGAGTCGTGGCCTTTTCCAAACAGAAACACCACATGTGATGTGACATCAGCTGGAGTTTCATGAGTTTAGTGTGGAATCTGAGCCAACCTCCATGAGTTCATCGTCAAATTTATCTTAACCAACTGACATGGCGTGAGCTTTAAAAATCTGCTGCTGAATATATCAAATGATTTATAGCAAAGTTACTGTTAATATTAACCTGCAATTAAAATGGTTAACGTTCCCCTGTGCCAGAGGTCATAATCTCATTCACACCCGCGTTCAGACTAAAATAGCATGTTGAAGCGCAAGAGCGGGATTGAAACCAGACACCGTCTTCTCCGTCCTGTAACCCAACCCGAGCGCACCAGTTCCATTCTGCCGAATGGAGATTTAACTTGGAAATGGAAAAAGATTTCACATAAGAATAACTTACATTTCAGTCTGTTCCTCACACAGATGTAACATGGCCTGGACTACAGCGTGTGAATCATATGAACCCATGTCCTGTTGTGTTCCACACTGAGAAATAACAGGGGTGAGTAAATCATGACAAGGATCATTTTATTGCAGCATCTCTGATGTATGTTCTTAATTCAGTTGAACAGTGAAAGAAAGCAAATGATTAACATGTCAGATGTCTGGAGACACAGTGAAAGTCACGAGGGTCTTAACTCATGGGGTCAGAACAAAGTGTCATCCTCAGAAGATGGAAAGACCGGAGGGATTGTGATGTTCCTTCACCTCTCACTCTCCTGCTTGTGAGTCACTTGATAGCACACACACACATACGCCTGAGTAGTGTAGACCCCCCCAAAAAGCCCTACAGGGGTCTCTGTACTTACAGTCCCATCAATTAAACAAACTGGTACACAAGAACACCCACAGCAGGTTTGTCATAAATGACCTTGCGGGGACATTCATTCAAACAGGTTCTGTTGTTTTTTTGGATGTGAACAAACTTAAAATGTGTGTTTTGAAAATATCCTCACTTTAAAACAGGAGATTTTTGTAAAATCTTTGCAATGGTGGAGTTTTAAGAAAACACATTAAATCGTTTTTTTCTGTGTTGCTCAGGACTGTACTGTGAACAGACGACTCGAGGTGAACGCTGCATTACGGCCGAAGGCAGAATTCTGCTGAAACAACCGCGCGTAAAAGCCGGAGAATAACGTGAGGACTCTTCGAGCCTTCGATCGTGCGCCTCTCTCAAGAGCTCCTTGAAAACATAATGCAGAACAACTCAATCACGCGTTACAAAGGCGTCAGTCAATGATTTAATTGAGATGAAAGCGTTTGCATTTAATCCTGTGTTTGGATTCTCAGTAAGACATAATGATCCTGGGTAAATACTGCGCTGAGCTCATGTTTTGCTTAAGGTCACGCTGAAGCCGTTTTGTCAATAGATTTTTTAAAGATTTGTGCCCATGTTGCCGTAACGTCAATAGCTGAACGCTTGACGTCGTTAGAAATGACATCATCAGATGCTTACTCATGTCTGAATCAGCAGGTTTCGTCATCAGCAGCAGCAGCAGCAGCAGCAGACGCGCGCAGTAACACTCGGAGAGAAACAGAACTAGACAACAAGCGGTTACTTAATTGTTCTTTATTATGAAGTGAGAAAATGCCCGGTGTCATTTGTGCTTTACATATTGTTCAAACGCTGGGGAAAAACACCCAGGGAAAAGATGTCCAGAAATAAGTTCATTAGATTCTTTACAGTCTGTAGAAATATTTGATTCCAAAGGAGTATTTACAAAGCAAAGTCTTGCATCAAACAGTTTGTTCTCCGTGTCCGTAGATAGAAAAACAGAGGTTCGGCTAACACAAGGCTCGTCTACCTGAATCGCTAAGGTTTGTGCTACTAGTTTGTATTATTCTTCAAAAAGGTTCGGAAATGTTCTCAAAGAAGTGCTTTTCAAAGACCCTCGCTCGGATGAAGCTCGTCCACCTGTCCGCGATGATGCATTGCTGCATCTCCTACAAGTCATCCACGTGAGAGAAGCGCGCGCTCCCGGCTTTACGATCCGGTCGCGCGCCTAACTTCTAAAACTACGTTATTAATAAGAGGCAGGCAGTGCATAACCACTTACAAAAGGACCCCAAATCCCTTCCCCACCCCGTCCCGTCCCGTGGAAGTATCAGCTAATACTACTCTGGCATTTCCCTGATATTTAATTTCTGAACGACTACTGATAGTATTGGATAAAATCGTGATTAAAAAGGCTATAGTTATTACTCGTTTTAGCTTTGAAAAATACCATGCATTATTGCTCTATTCATCATCATGACTCCCGAGAGATATTGCCCAAGGATGCTATCTAGGTTTTGGCAAAAAAAATCCAAAGCTTCATAAAATTGGCATAGATTTCCTTAGTAGTAGTAGTTGTTTTCTTCTTTTTTTGCGTGCATGCAACAAACTTATAAAGTGGCAAACAAAAATAAGTTATTCCGAAAGTGGCAAATGCTTTGGCATATTAATGACGAAGGCTTGGCAACTAAAGAACAACAACATAAAGTGCAAATAATTTACACAGTTTGTAGGAAATAAATATATAAATAGGTAAATAAGTTAATGAATAAATAGGTTTACCTTAACGCTGAATACTTTTGTGGCCACTGGCAGCAGTACAATATTATCCAATACTTAGAGAAAAGGTTTGACCTTTCGAGAGAAACAAAGACATTTTCAATGTCCTCTGAGTTTTGACAAAACGGATGATGTTTCGGCTCTGAACAAAGAAAGTGAAAGAAAGTACGCTTAAAAAAGAAAGAAAAAGAGCGAGAGAGAGAGAGAGAGAGAGAGAGTTAAGGTACATGCGATTAATCCATGATTTCCTCAGAGATGTTGCTGCTGCAGGACAACAAATCGAGTTTAAATGTGCTGTCAACCGGTTGGAAGTTTGACGTCGCGTTTATTTCACTCGTCCATCGGACTCAGCGGAGAAAACGCTCCCTTGAAGCAGGCCGACTCGTAGTGCTTGTTCAGGTAGGACTTTAGCGCGAAGGTCTTGTCGCATCTCTTGCACTTGTAGTGTTTGAAGGCCGAGTGCGTCTGCATGTGGGCGCGCAGGTTCGATCGGTCGGCGAACGCCTTCCCGCAGTGCGCGCATCCGAAGGGTTTCTCCCCCGTGTGCGAGCGCATGTGTCCCTGTAAAAGCCACGGCCTGCTGAAGGCCTTGCTGCAGATGTCACACTTGTGCTTGAGGTCGTGGGTCAACAGGTGCATGGCCATGGCCGGCATGGAGACGTAAATCTTCCCGCAGGTGGGACACTTCTTGGCCATTTTGCTGTCCATGCTCCGGTGCGTTTGCTTGTGTCTGCTTAGGTTGGAAGACGTGGCGTAGGTTTTTCCGCACTCGTTGCACGTGTGCCGTTGAATACTCCTCGGACTGCTGATGACTTTTCTCCTCGACCTCCCGTCCGTGATGAAGAAGGCATCCACGGTGTATCCCTCGCTGACGGCGTTGTCTCCGTTGATGTACCCCGAGGAGATCTCCGACTGCGGGCTGTCCGGCTGATCGGAGTCGGGTGCTCCGTAGTCGCTGTGGATGCTGTCGTAGATGGGCCCGGGGGAGGGTACTTTGATGCCATTGTCACTTTCGCCGTCGTACACGGCCGGGGTCAGGTAGTCGCTGATGTACCCTGCCGTTGAAAAGAGCAACAGCGCGTCACATATACAGACGCAACAGTGTGCATTTGGCTCATTTACAGTAGCCTGTCAGACAGAGGTGAGCCCAGGCACACAGACTTCACTTAGAGCGTTTTTTCCTACATAAACGCCATACGCACGCACACAAAATCAATATCTCTTCATTTCAATTAACGTGGCAACCCGTTCAAGCACAGTGGCGAGGAGAAAGATATCGCCTCACTTATAATTGCGTTTGCAGTCACGATAGAAACCGAGCAGAATTAGGTCGATGTGTACCGAGTGAAACAAACGCTTACAGAAGATATTACTTCATAATCCCAAGATACCGACGTGCATGAATATTCCATAAATCTACGGAATGCCTGTGTTATGTGGAGCGTGAGTAATAACCTGAAACCCAATCAAACGTCCCCTTAATAGACTCAACGTGTATGAGTGCGCACGAGTGTGAATGATTCCATGACATTGAGCTCCCGCGTGTATGCGTATTAAATGAATACCAACACAACACACAACATGCTTTACATGCTGAGGACTTGTTGCTAGCTCTGCGTTTTCCTAAATAAAATTCCTTCGAATGCGAAGGCAAAATATGCAGACTCGACAAAACTGTGCTCCGTGTGACGGCGTTGAACGCAACCGTGACCGTGGGTTAATTCACGCTGTTATGTCTTTAAGCTGCAGCACATTTACATTAAAAACATGCGTTGTGTTCACCACCTAGACACGGCACGTTAACTGTATAAACATGGTCTGAAAATAAATATATTTACCTTTCTCGTGAAAGCGCAGGCTGATGTCTGCCCTGGACCTGCCATACGATCTCTCCAAATCCGCGGATGAGAAATCATCAAGTTTAACCTTTTTGACCAGGAAGGACCTTGGCATGTTTCAGGCTGAGGAAAAGAAATCACTCGTCCGCCGGTCGAATCTCTCGTTTTCCTCATGCAACCCAGGCGGCGGTCGCGTATTTTATCGTTCCTCTTCAGCAAAACCGAAATTCGGATGCCAGCACAGGGTTACGGTGGACCCTCGAGCCCCTGATTGCGCTTCTGTTGATGCAGCGCGACGCAGCGACGCTCTTGGAAGAAATGCAACTTCAGCACTGGACAGCTCCCGTTCGGCTGCGCGTCTTCAGCACTGGACAGCTCCGCTCTCTCTCTCTCTCTCTCTCTCTCTCTCTCTCTCTCCGTTTCTCTTTCCTTTACTGTGTCTCCTTGCTTCTGGATCCTTAACGACGATCCTCTCTTCCAGGTTCGAGTTTTAAGTTTCCACTAACTAGTCCTCTTGTTCCCGATATGCTTTTCTCCAACCTCAGCGACACAGAAAAGAAAGGGAAACAGCGGAGTGTGCATCAAGCGCAATCGCGTCCCACTCCTCGGCTTTATCTCGCAGCTGCTCCGTCTGAAGGCGTCGGGCTTTCTGAAGTCTGTTGATCAGCTGTTGGGATTTATATGGCTGCGATCAGGTGGGAAATGAAGATGGAAGTACTTAATTTAATCCATAAAAAAATCTCCCGGGACCAACATTGAACTGGATGGCTTAATAACGCTGTGAGGCGTCAACGCCTGCGTCAGATTTTCTCGAAGTCAATCTGGATTTGAGAAGATGCAGAGAGGATTTCTTCATATGATAAAGAAGTTCTATTTAAAACAACGTTCATACTTTATGCATAGGCTATATTTATGCGTTATTTAAATTAGGCTCCCCCTTTTTACTTGAAAAACAATAGCCCAAACGTATATTAAAAAATAAAATAAATAGAATATAATGAAGTATTTAAAACTAGATTAGCATATTGAAATTTGCATCACATGTTATTATAAATAATGAATTCATTTGTTATATTTTGTCACATTTCGCATGTTTCGCCTTTGCAACGTTTCACCCCCCTCGGTGCGTCAATATCCGCCCTCCCGAGTTGCGTTGTTTGCGCTGCTCTGCACGCGAACCGTACAATTAACTACTGAATGTGGCCTCAGGCTTTCGGGTCATTCTTTTACATCACGGTCTATAAACCAATGGCTTTCTTCTCATGCAAATCACACGAACTGGGTACCAGAAGGTCCGTTTCCTCAATGATTCCTCTAGGAGCCATATGTCCGCAATTAACGCCGATCCTGGAGCTCTAGTACACACTGTTGTCCGACATCGTGTTCTCATTGTTCAGGTCTTCAATGGGACGCTTTTAAATATGGACGTCCCGCTGTAGGATTCTCATTTTACTAACATCACCTGCAGAAAAATAGTGATAGATGCCGCGTTGCGTTCTTAATTCTCTGTGGAGACCTTGAAATAATTATACATAATTATACATTTTTCCTTTTCTCATTTGCTGCATGCAGAAATTCCCCCGCAATAATACATTGCAATTTCATTGCGGTTTGACACAAATTTAAACTCTTAATAAACTGCATGTTCTGGCTAAATTTAGATAAATTCTAGTAATGAATCTTAAGTATTTGTGTTTTGTTATTTCTACATATGAACATAACAACATATGTACTATGCATATTATAACAACAGTTTTGACCTTTTTAGGTCCAGAGCTCAAAATTTAGTTTTACGCATTGTGTGTATGCCCTTAAAAAGAAAAATTCTAATGGCAGCCGGTGTGTAGAATGACCCTTAGGTTGATTTGACTTAGTCACCAATGTTCGTGTGCACGCACGTACGCGTGTTATTATCACGAGCACGCAGTGAAGTATGTAGGACACTGTTGCGCAGCAGTTGACATTCCCAAGCGCACCGGAGGACAACGCAGCAGCCCACGGCGACCTGACGCGTTTGTGAGGGGGAAGGACGTGCGCGCACGGAAGGTTCTCGGGAAGTGCTGACATCAGCTGAAAAACACAGGCGAAAATATTCAGGTGTGCGTCATTTGCATAATAATAGTGTACGGTGTGTTGAGACACAGAGAACAAACGTCTCTCTGGAGTTCGAATCAAAAGAACTTCATTGACATTTCATTCTCACGTGTACAACGTTTTCAATGTGACAGATTCAAATCAGTGCAGGAGATAGGAGGACGTGAAGGTCATAGTTAGGAATGGGTGAAAACAAATTAAGGCCTACAAGACTAAAATCTGTACAGGTAGTCTTGTAAAGCCCAGTAGGTGATTTTGGTTAAATGTAAACTAACAGTTTATGTCTGCAATGGGAGTTTGTATTAATACACAGAGTTTCCTGTATGGATTTGTTTTCTTCAAGTTCCTTATCGTGTGTTACATTTATACTTAGTAAGAAAGGTAGAAGTAGGGCAATTCCGTGAAAATGTCAACCTTACCACAAAAAAACAAGTTTTTACCAGCGGTTTTCACTAAGGTAACAGCACAGATTTGAATATTTGGAGGTTCAGATACCCATTTGTAAAGCTTTGTAAAGCATTTGTTTTATTTTTAGTTCATGATTTTTCATAGTCAGGTAAGAGCCATTTTCAGGATTGTCACATCCATAACGCTACATATTCCTCATAAATGGACACATGAAAATGAATATTAAGTAACTGTTTTATGTTCTATAAAGAAGCATCCCTTCTCTATTCATTGGGTATTATTGCTTCAGCATTATGCAGTTTATTTAACAGAAATCCTACAAAGTTTATCGTCTCCCAAAAACTGCATCCTTTGTTTAATTCACTTTTTTTAAATATATATTTTTTTCATAGACTGACATTTTTTATGTTTAGACTCAATCAACAAGGGTTCAGTAAAACATAAACAGATGTTTCAATATAATCGTAACAAATTCATTCTCTGAGCATCTTAATGTCACGTCCATAACACAAAATGTCACATACATAACGTTGGAATTGCTTTCAGTAAGCAGATGCAGATGAGCACTAAGCAGATGAGAGTTTTGGGTTCAGACGCCTGGTTTGCAAGTCAAAGCATTTTTATTTCTGTGGAGCTTTTACAGAGAATTCTGCCTGAATGTTTAACTAAGTGTTGTGTCAGGTCCCCTCTTAAGCTGTGCCTCATGTGGCAGAGCTGACAAAAGGACTACATTAAGATACAACATGTTTATGGTTCAGATCAGGCAGAAATAAAAACAAGGGAACAACCCTTCTCAATGAACAGATGGGTGGACGAAGTGTTTCTATGCCACTGAACAACTGACGAAAGGAAAAAAAGTTAAATTCACAGCTTCATTTAGAGATACAGAAAATGTCAAAATCCATTTCCACAGCCATGCGTTCATACAATCACAAGTTATTGCACCATCTATCTCTCTTATCAGAGGATACGCGCACACACACTGTTCTGCAGATCAGAGCTCTTGCTCTCATGAGGGTATGTCTGTTGAGAGCTCGTGCCCCTCTGCAGCTGCCCGGTGACATTGACGGGCAGATTGAGGCTTAGCGGTTGACCCCCTCCCTTTCTTCTCTTTCTGACTGCATCATATGGACAATCTGCACTAAGTGGATAAACTCCGAATTATTTATATTAAGAATCCTCATTTTCCCATTAGACAGAAAAACACCCATGTTGTTACTTGTTTCGCTGCTCAAATAGAAGTCAGGATGATAATTTAGTTTTTTAAAGTGAATAAAGAATGAAATGCTTTGAAATAATCATATTAAGTCAATTACAACAGAAAAGCAACAGAGAAACACTGACCTCCAAATGCCTAGAGCTGTTTTTTGTGAATGTTTATGATCTTTGGGTTTTAGAGAACATTGAGATTTATTTGGCTTTGAGAAACTTAAAGATCCTGAGCATCGCACCAAACTAATAATAAGCCCATTGCATGAATGTTATTGGTACAATAATTGTCTATTGGAGAAATAAACAACAAAACAGCCCAATACTTTTGGAAGAAAAACGAAGAGCAATAAAAGCGAAATGCTTCGTCAGCAATATTTTAGCTTTGTTTCAGGATAATTCAAGCTAAATTCAGACCGAGTGATATAATTGCATAGAAAACATCTCATGAATAAAGCGCAATTGTTTGGTAAAGCTTGGTTTGTGGAGAAAAGCAGAATTCACAGCATTGCTGGAGAAGCTGCTCAGTCAGCTGCTCGACACATTTAGGTGATCATGAAGAGATATAAACACCTCAAAATCCTCTTTTTAACTTTGGACCAGTTCTGCTGAATTCAGCTTTTTCTCCTTTAAAGAATCTGTGCAAACAAAACAAAACTGTCTCATTACAGTCATCTGTGAGAAAACCTGCAACTAAAACAAGGCACAAATCTTTTTTTTTGATAAGTCGAGCACTATAATTACAGCTCATATTGAACAGACGTACAAACGATGCGACTCTATCGCAGTGTAATGGAAAGCAAATGGAAACAGGTGCAGAATATGTGACCGCGTGTTTATCCACCCGCAGGCGGTTCATCTTCAGTTTCTAACTGAGACTTTATCTTACAGAAACATCAAACCTTCATCTGATGCTCCAGTGCTTGTGAAGATGGGGAGCCCGCTACCCAAGACCTATTGACCTCTACCCTCCTGACCCTCTACGCCCCAGTGCGCATGGGGGGGGATTGACTCTTACCGCCACCCCAGCATGCTGTGACACCTCACACATGTGGCTTCTCTTGAGAAAATCAGCTATCAGTCTAATCTGTTTGGCTCAAGAGCTTTCTGAGACATTAATCTTATTTGTCATAACCGGTCTCCGGGGAGCAGACCCCACCGGCCCGACCCACAGGCCAACTGGAAGGTAAAGGGGGGCTCTCCCCGGGAAACCTCGTATCTCACCCACGCAGTCCCTGAAGCTAATGAGATGTGAGAGTTTAAGAAACTGTAAGGGGGTGTGAAGGCGACATTATGTAGATTCCCGTTTCGTGTGAGATTAAGGAGACAGGAGGGATGCAGACAGGCCGATAAACCTGCTGTGGTTTCAAACAGACCGGCTAGGAGCGGACGCTGAACATTCATTAATTTATAAAGCTGCCATAATAAACACATGCGTTGTGTTTTTGTTAATGATTCTCTGTTTACTCAATTTCTAGTGCTTGTGAGAGTACCCCCAAATAAGAGAATTCTTTCATCATTGCTTCTCTCTCGTGTCATTTGAGTCCTGTATGAATTTCTTTCTTTTTCAGAACACAAAAGAAGATATTTTAAAGAGTGTTGATTATCAAATAACGCTGAGCTCCATTGACTTCCATTGTATGAGCATTTCTCAAAATATTTTCTTTCGTCTTCCCGAAAAAAGACTTGCATACAGGTTGCAAACACATGAGGGGAATCATGACTGAATTATTATTTTCGGGTGAACTGTTACTTTAAGAAACATGTGAAATGAGCAGCAACGCTTGATGCAAATTCGTTTTCAGGCCGAATGTAGTTTTGCTAAACGTTGATGTCAAAGAAAAGTGTACAGTATTTTTCATTACGTTATTTAGCCAAAAAATATCAAACAAATACTAGTGTTAAAATAAACGTTTAATCAGATCGCACAACATTTGTAGTCAGTTGACAGAGGAAGGAGGTCATTTGAGGCGAATAAGTTTCAGTCTCTTCACTGACCTTTAATTGGGACAATGCAGCGTCCAGTGAGCTCTTTGTCTCTCGGCCGGCTTCATTAGGGTGGCGTGTGGGTACAGAACTGAAGCTCATGGTGATGCCACTGTCATTATCAGAGTCGAGCTGAAGAGATGTAAAGACTTCAAGGCCGCCGCCAGTAAGAAGAGCACGTAAAGACATCCAGACAAAGAAAGGCCCACTGTTAGATTGGGAGCGCACATGTGAAGCAGAGGATCCTAACGTGTTTTACATCGAGCCCATCGACAGGGGAATGAAGCAGATTAGCATTTTTATTGCGCCCTCAGAATCCCTCCAGTGTGTCACCTGTCCCCCACCTCACAGACACCAGGACGGGCAGAGAGCCCCTGGCTTACGCTCAAACACACGCGGTCTGTGTGCGCACCTGTGCGGTTGCTTGTTCTGTTTGTGTAAACGTGCTTTGTGTGAGGTATGTGTGCACGTGATGGATTACACGCGTGTGTACGTGAGCATGGTTTGTTCACTTGTCGAGACAGTTGTGGAGTTCACATTAAAAATGGATTTTATTTGTACGTGATGTTTGAAAACAAAATCTTTAAAACATCTTTAACGTTTCTCGGAGAGAGCAAGTAAATCAAAAAGTGAGAGAACACAAACATTTTTCATCAAATTCATCCAACCCTGTTGAAATAAACAGCATATGCTGGCTAGGTAGGTTTTGAAGCATGGTTTGTGCTGGTTTTCTGGTTTAAACTGGTCATTTGCTGGTTTAAGATGGTCATATGCTGGTTTATGGTGGTCATATGCTGGTTTAAGATGGTCAGGTGATGGTTTTAGATGGTCATATGATGGTTTAAGATGGTCAGGTGATGGTTTAAGATGGTCATATGCTGGTTTAAGATCGTCAGGTGATGGTTTAAGGTGGTCATATGCTGGTTTAAGATGGTCATATGCTGGTTTAAGATGGTCAGGTGATGGTTTAAGATGGTCATATGCTGGTTTAAGATGGTCAGGTGATGGTTTTAGATGGTCATATGATGGTTTAAGATGGTCAGGTGATGGTTTAAGATGGTCATATGCTGGTTTAAGATCGTCAGGTGATGGTTTAAGGTGGTCATATGCTGGTTTAAGATGGTCATATGCTGGTTTAAGATGGTCAGGTAATGGTTTTAGATGGTCATATGCTGGTTTAAGATGGTCAAGTGATGGTTTAAGGTGGTCATATGTTGGTTTAAGATGGTCAAGTGATGGTTTAAGGTGGTCATATGTTGGTTTAAGATGGTCAGGTGATGGTTTTAGATGGTCATATGATGGTTTAAGATGGTCAGGTGATGGTTTAAGGTGGTCATATGCTGGTTTAAGATGGTCATATGCTGGTTTAAGATGGTCAGGTGATGGTTTAAGATGGTCATATGCTGGTTTAAGATGGTCTGGTGATGGTTTAAGGTGGTCATATGCTGGTTTAAGATGGTCAGGTGATTGTTTTAGATGGTCATTTGCTGGTCTTAGATGGTCAGGTGATGGTTTAAGGTGGTCATATGCTGGTTTAAGATGGTCAGGTGATTGTTTAAGGTGGTCATTTGCTGGTTTTAGATGGTCAGGTGATGGTTTAAGGTGGTCATATGCTGGTTTAAGATGGTCAGGTGATTGTTTAAGGTGGTCATTTGCTGGTTTTAGATGGTCATATGATGGTTTAAGATGGTCAGGTGATGGTTTTAGATGGTCATATGCTGGTTTAAGGCGGTCATATGTTGGTTTAAGATGGTCAGGTGATGGTTTTAGATGGTCATATGCTGGTTTAAGGCGGTCATATGTTGGTTTAAGATGGTCAGGTGATGGTTTAAGATGGTCATATGTTGGTTTAAGATGGTCAGGTGATGGTTTTAGATGGTCATATGTTGGTTTAAGATGGTCAGGTGATGGTTTTAGATGGTCTTATGTTGGTTTAAGATCGTCAGGTGATTGTTTTAGATGGTCATATGTTGGTTTAAGATGGTCAGGTGATGGTTTTAGATGGTCATATGCTGGTTTAAGGCGGTCATATGTTGGTTTAAGATGGTCAGGTGATGGTTTTAGATGGTCATATGCTGGTTTAAGATGGTCATATACTGGTTTAAGATGGTCATATGCTAGTTTAAACTGGTCATACGCTGGTTTAAGGTGGTCATATGCTGGTTTAAGATGGTTTAAGTCCGAAACCAACTAAAACAGCACATGACCAGTTTAAATCAGCACAAACCAGCTACCATGCTTCAAAACCTACCAAACCAGCATATGCTGTTTTTTTCAGCAGTGAAGACCAAATGGTCAACATTCTGACAACAACGATTTCTATTTTGACTCCCCAAAACATTTTAGACAAAGTATTTGAGGGGTCTCCATTCGCTCTCATTGTGAAACAGTCAAGATATTAAAGAGGTCCTTTGTGTTTCTTACAGTCTCACATCATCTACAATCCAAGAAAGACGCTGTTCAGAACTCTACTGATTCGTCAACGTTTCCAGCTAATCAGAGGCTCTGCTGGCCCACGTCCTCTACACTTTCAGGCACTTGTGTCCATTAGTGTGGTGCGGGAGCTGTTGATGAGTCGAGCGTGTTTATATGGAGTGTCAGGGTCTGGGAGAGATGAAGTGACTGCTGTGGCGTCAGCCGAGGTTTGTGTGGCTGGAGCAATCTCATTATCCGCTAAATGAGAACTGCAGAGTCTACGGATGTCGGGGGTAGGCGTCCGTGGCTCTCCATGCAAATAACCAGCTCATTTCTCTCTCTCTCTCTTTTGCTTCTGAAAGCATTAAGCTCCTTTTGAGCTGGTGTTGTGCTCACTGTGTACACATGATATACAGCCACATATCAGTGATTAAGATCAAAAGAGGAGAACTCGCTATTTCTTGCTTTGTTCTTATAGCCTACAAAGAATTTTTCTGAATGGTATGTTTGTAATGTGTTCATCTGTCTGTCATCAGCTTTAAAATGCATTGCATGCCATGCAATGCATTGTTTATGTGTTTTTCGATTGTGTTGTCTGCGTGGGTTTTTATTGTGTGTGTGACGTACAGGTCTCTATGGATGAGGTCCGCGTGCAGTAATCAGTGATTTGGATGCAGAATGCAGGTCTGCAGTAATTCGGCTGCATGCTGTGTAAGGCCTGCGCACCGTGTCTGTGTTTTCTGGCAGCTCGCAGCACTGTACTGTAAAACAGACGCACGCTTCACCTTGTGCAGCGCTGTCACACGCCACAGCTGTCAGGCAACAACATCATACCATCTGGAGCTGAGAGAGAGACATGAACACAAAGAGAGAGAGAGAGAGAGAGAGAGAAAGAGAGAAAGAGAGAGAGAGAGAGAGAGAGAGAGAGAGAAAGAGAGAGAGAGAAAGAGAGAGAGATTGGATGTACTTGGAAATAAGAAGTATTTGAGTTCACATTCAGATATTGGTCTCTGAGCTTGAGATATTGTTGAGATTTCTGAAAGAGAAAGGAAACGCATGACTGAGGTGACTGCTGTGTTTTCGAGCTCGCATTTGGTCTCTATTTAATTTCATTTTTAATGAGAGTGGAGTTAATCACAGAAGTGTTTTGATGGATGGATTTCATGAAATAATGAAGTGTTAGATGGACATTAGTTATCTTGTTTAATTTTGGACAGTTTTAAGGCATTCTAGGATTGACTGCTTTTTTATTTGTGTGCGTGTGTGTGTGCGCGCGTGTGTGTGTGTGTGTAACTGAAGGTCAGGCCTCTTTCCAGCCTCCTCCAGATGGTCCAGGTGACGTTGTCTGTCTGTGTGTGTGTGTGTTCGACGATGGGAAGACACACACTCTATCAGACATGTGCTCCTCAAACATGTCCATGTAAACATCTGTGAAGACATGACAGCATCAGATTAATCATTGCACACGGCAGACACAAACCATCACATGCGAGACTGTGTGTGCCGACTACTAATACAGACGAGTTTCATCCCATTAATTGAACAACCTGCATCTTCTGCGTATTGACAAACATCTTTCTGTGTGGGGGGCGGGTCTCATTCGAGCAAAATTGTACAGAAAACTGTTCATTGTTTATTCATATATACATACACATTAATACAGATTTGGTTACTTCTGTATGATGAATAATGTGTGTATGGTGCTGTCATTCAATGCAAAATCTAGGACCTGCAGTTGAAAAGGACTTAAAACTACACTCTCTTGTGTTGTATTTGCATATGATTTACTTTATTAACTTGAAACTTATTTCAGATTAACTTAGACAAACACTTCAAATGGATGTTTTTAAAGTGCCATTTGCATTTCATTTGCTCTCAAACGCGCCCTGGAGATTTGCATATTCATAATGGAACTGCAGTGTCATTAAAACGCAGCTATGGCTTCTTTATTGCGAGTCTGGTTTTGTTTAGTGTGTCTTTCACAGGGAGTGTCACCGAGGGCCCATCACCTCCTGAGCGAGGTTAAAGACGACACGCAGATGAGATTTACGGCCTCTCTGCGGTAAAACAGAAGCAGGTGAGCAGAGACGTGAGCTGTTGAATTGTGATGATGTGTTCATTAGCCCCTGACTGATTCACACACCTGGGGTATCGTCGCTGTGTTTTGCAGAGCGCTGTTGTGCCGTCGGCTGTCGTTGGGTTTCCCAAACTCGCACACATCACTCTCCTACTGAAAGCTTGCTTTGTCCTGTTGGCTTTCAGGTTACCCGAGTGCTTTTTTAAAAACGGCAGCAGCGAGGTCTACATCAGCACCCGCGAGACACCTGGTCTCTCAGCTGAACGCCCAAGTTTAGCCCGAGGCTCGACAGCCGAGTGAACGTTTTGCTTTCGCGCACATGTACGCACCCGATCGCAGCTGCATAAACTTCTTTTTCTGCCCGTCATCAAAAGCTCTGGTGTGCATATGAAGTCAGACGGGTCGGTATCAGAATGCCGCTGCGTTATCCATTAGAGCAGACGCAGCTGGTGCAGAATGCCAAAGCTTTAGTTTCGACTGCTTGGGAATCTCAAAATATCTTTCTGATGGTGGCTATCGTCCAGAAGTTATTCAGATCTCCAAACTTCTGCATTAGTCGCATTGAGCCGAGAGACGCTTCATTCTTAATGGCTGAGAGTCGCGAGCCAAACATCTGTTTGGATGGCTTTCGATCGCACGGAAAAGCTTCAGAACTCGACATTGATGGAATGGAGCAACAGTGCGACTGCAGATTTTTTATTGACAAACAGACCGATTCCGCTCCACAAAATAGCCCATTAGCATTTTAAACTGTGATTTCATAAATTGTCCTAGAATCGTTAAAGGCGCGCTTGGTGGAGTACCAGCTGGACGCTGAGCGATCCGTCACGTGGCTCATGCAGAAAAAACATTCACGTGCTTCCCAAAACCGAACGCGACGCAACCAGGCCGAGCCGCACAAGGCACACGGGTACGTGTTTGCTTTCTCTCAGAGTCTGGGCTCTGCTCTTTGGAAGTCAAGCGTCGTTCGGTGTGTGTTTGTTTTTCTGGGTCCGTGTGTGTCTGTCAACACAGACGGCTCTCAAGGGGGGACGGCCATCCTCCAGCAGACAGCCAAAGGGCTAATTATGGAATAATAAGGAGGGAGAGAGAGGGAGGACACATGTGCAGCCTTTCGGCAACCCCCACGACACACACAAACACACACCCGTTACGGCTGAGGAGGGGTCCCAGCGTTGGGGGTATCGTTCCAAAAAGGGGTCCCAGAGGTCCCGCTCACCTATCGCATCGCTCCGCGCAGGTGCCGGGTGGGCGGAGAGACAATTTCCAGCAGATGATCCTCGCTCACAAAGCCTGCGGCCCGGCAGTCCATCAATACGGGGTGGGGCGAGTCGGGGCTGCGTGTGGGCGGGGGGCTGTTATTGAGCCACCGGTCTGCGCTATCTATCACCGCTTACGTTGGGCCGGTGAGGAGCAGGTGCGGCCGGGCGGGCATCATCAGACCCTGACGGCGGGGAGCGCAGAGCGCCGGGGGAGGTCCCACATGCGCGCCGCCGCCCGACACTTTTCCAATTTGCCGTAATTAGCCCCCACACGGCCCCGGCTCTGTGATCTGAGAGAGGGACGACGGGGCAGAACCCTCTGCTCTGGATCAGCTGCGTTAAACCTCCTGTGACATCTAAACTCTTAATTCATTGCTACATTAACAGGGTTGATTAACATACGCAGGTCCCCGAACGGTCTGCCGTGTGTCCCCCCGCCATCCTTAAACGGGCACCTTGATGTGAGCCGAGCGTGTCTGCCATCACGGAGACGCCTTTAATTGGAGAGGTGTCACAGATGATACACTCCGACGTTTCTAACCGAGCCAAAGCAGACAGCGAGATCCCAAATTTGACCCCGGTTGAGACGGCGAGCGGTTATTTGTGAAGATAATGCTGGAGAGATTTCACAGACGCGCTTGTAAACTAGCACAGCGTTTAACCAATCAACGAATTATCAGATCCCGATCAGAGGAATCAGCCGAATTAGCCAGCGCTACCAACACAAATGCGCAGCCCTGAGGGTGCCGGGAATTTGATTTGGGAGACGATAACAGCTCGTGAACAAGCACTGCGGTGCATCTCCGCAGAGAAACACAACATGTGCTGCGGATCTGCATATATCAGCATTCACTGCTGCGGTTTACTAGATTCATCTATTGACTCAAAGAGGAAAATTGTATTGCTCAGATCTTGCTCTTTCATAGCTCAAGAGATTGGATGGACCTCTCAGTTGTGTTGCGTTGCAAAAATTGATTAGAACATTTTTAAAGAGAACACATGAAGAATCTGGAGGTTTATATAAATGTATATTGTCGAGGTCAAATAATCTGGATTTGATGAGAAATGTTTGAGTTGATCTCTTCTCAAACTCTAATGTCAGACACATTTCTGACATTTCTGACTCAGTTTCTCAGGAAAAACATCTGAGACGCACATGAGACTTTGTTGAATCTCTCTGATGTCTAGACGCGATGACTGATATTAAGGAGATCTCATCTGTCATTCTTTCTCTTATAAGGTGACATTTAATACACACGTGGAACGAAACGAAGTAACATAATCGCATCACTGTACTGTATATGCCGTTTATTGAAACGTACTGTATGTAATTCCACCTCAGCATCGTAAAACAAACCGTCAGCACTACGCAGCTTGTACAGTAATACGATACAAAGAGCGTTTAGCAGAACCTGAAGAGGCCAATTTGACTCACAAATGTCCCCTGAACACACTGGGCGGATCTCGGCGCTCAGATCCCTCGAATTTCATCAGTATCAAATGAAGCTTAAACAAGTTGGAGTTAACTTAACAAGGGGTTGCGCTTGCAGCTCAATTTGGTCTCCAACAGCAGCGAGTACAATTTTAGGTCGTAAGTAAATGTGTTTCACACACACATAAACTTCTGCTATTATAGAAGTGCATTTCAAACTGAGGCCAATTTCATAAGCAACAGGACATTTGTCCTTACAAAGAGCCCGGGAGGCTTAACAATAGACGCTGGAACATCTGTAAAGCCCCTGGATTGTGTGCGTGCGTGTGTGTGTCAGATGCAGCTATAATGATGCTTAACCACCTCCCTCAGAGGCTTTTGAGCACATCACCCTGCTGAGCGCAGAACCAGGTGCTGGTGGAGGCGAAGAGATGCACTCAGACACTGGAGAAAAAAGCAATGTGTGTGTTTGGAGAGCCACAGCCTAAGAGAGCCAAAATGTGGGGGAGCGTAAGGAGAGCAGGCCCATTTCAATAGACTGCTGATTTCAGATAAGTGATCCCCTTGAAAAAGGAAATGTGTTGGGTTTTTTTCCCCTCTCCTCAGCAGTTCGGCCTGAAAAGGGAACCATCCACCTGCTAGCGGCATCAATTGGCCCCTCGCGCGGCTTTTTCACCACTTCCCTTTCAGGATCTCGCGTGCGCTCTGCCCCTCGTGGCGCGCCCCATTCAGACGGGTGAATGTGCGGGCGGTGGGGAGTATTGACTCCGCTCTTCCGTCCCGGCGTCCATTGTTCGCGTTCCCTTGCACCGAAGGGAAAAGACCGGCTTAAATGCGTGTTTGCTCTCCCCTCACGTCGCAAATCTTCCCCCGTCGGATCGGTCTCTTGCGCGGAGCCGTTTGAAGCCCCAGCCGTTTATGTGTTTATTTCTGCATGTTCTGGATGGAGGCCGGGTTGGCGAGGTTGGTGTGCAGCTGGGCCGTGGTGCAGGTAGAGGATTGTGGGATATGACGAGGGAGGGACATCGGGGGGTAAAGTTTCTCACAGGTGGGAGCTGATCCAGGCTTGGCTCGTGTTCCCTTCCGTGACGCATGCTCACACACGCAGTGATGAAATAACAAAATTGAGGGAAAGTGGATTAACAAAAGCATCAGATCTTAATTGAGAATGACTCATGGTTTATTATTAGTACAATCATAACGCACGTATCATCAATGTAACGCAGAGTAAAAAATGCTTTGTGTATCTTTAATAATTTTTTACTTCTCAAGTGTCATTTAAACTCCAGATGAAACTGTTCTGGAATCAGAGAGGCGGTGAACACACATCCCAGAGGATCATTGTAACTCACAGGTTGTTCTTTCAAAGCTCATAAGATTTGACTTCTTAGTGTTTCATTGATGGATCCACTTTGTCTTAGATGTTTCTGTTAAATGGCTTGAGAGAAATAAAAATAGATGACGCAATGGTTGAAATACAGCACTTATTCTTCGTTGATGTTTTAGAATAACAGTCAACTCATAAAAATGAGTGAATCAATCAAATATAGCTTTGGGAAATAAAACAAAACTAATGATAAATAACAATTAATCAAACGTATAAATAAATATGTGTTTGTTTGCCAAACTTATCTAACATTTTCATCACATTCAAACTTTTCAGCAAACATCTCCATAAAGCATGAGAGGTCACGTGACCCTGAACTCTTGAACGGTACTGTGTGAGAGGTGTTGATGTAGCTTTTATGGACATTGACATGTAAACATGTGCAGTTTTGATTGTGTATGAACAAACTTGTATCATTGTAGGAATGTTCTTCTTGCATTTAGAAAACCCGTAAATAAATAAAAAATGAATGTTTAATTTAGTAATGTTGTTAAAAGAAGTGCTGTAACTTTCTTTACCATCAACATGAATGTATAATTACAAGCAGACAGCTGTTGTGATGCATATCAGAATCGCACATCAACTGTTGATGCTCGCGCTGAAGAACGCAACGTGTCGAAGGCGAGGCGCGACTCGCGCGAGCACAAGTGAATCTGATCAGCGGCTCGACGCAGATTCGCAGCGCCTGCACGTTTTCATCTAACAAGGAGAAAACACCACCGTCACATTCGTAACAGAATACCAAATTCATCCAGTTTATCATTTAATCAATGTGCGCATGGAGAGGGGATGCCACATCGAATATAAACTCCAGCGCGCGCGCGCCTCGGGTAACGTTAAAGACTTTCGTCGCGAGTTTGTGGCCGTTTATGAATTAAAGGAAGAGAAAGAGCATGTGGGGGGGGGGGGGGTATGAGGTTAGGCTCACAGTTGCGTTGGGTTTCTCACAGCCAAGTAATAACCTGCAATCAGCCAATTATTCCCTCTGCAGTATTCAGGTGAACGATGCCTCTCACCCCCCAGCAGTACGAGCTACATGCCATTAATGAACATGAAGAAGCGCCCTGTGTTTTCCCGTAGGCTTTTAATAAGCCGCCTTTACGACGCTCAGATGTGTTTGTTAAGTCTTAATTGTGAGACGGTGTGTGTGAAAATAGATGAGTTAAAAGATGGCGCGTGAAACATGAATGTAAAGTGACCTGCACGCGCACTCAAAGAGGACGGCGAGCGAGTCACGTTTTTTAAAAATGGGTGTTTAATGGTTCTTTGGTGCTCTTTTGAAAGACTTATGAATTGCCAATTATGAGACACAAGTTTTTTATTTTGACCTTCTTTACCGAATGCACATCTTGGGTCATGTCACGTGATGATGGAGTTGATGTTTCATTTGACATTATAGCAGCAGCACAATAATGCTTTCCAAAAAATATAAAAACGTTCTCTTTTTTGGTTGTAGCTAAAACCATAGACCAATTTGGAGTCGATGTCACGGGTTCTTCACTGCCAGCTGCGCGCGCATATTGGTTGCAGAAAAGCCAATGGAAACAAAGCTTGCTTTTGTGTTGTTGGATGTCAGAATAGAAATGTTTCCTATGGAATACCGTCATTGATAGGCCCATGCCATTTTAAGCTCAACAAGTCATTAAACGAATAGGCTGGACAGACGAAATCATCCTGATCTGTGTTTATTTAATTTCTGGTGAGGTTTTCTATAATCTTTCTAAGTCTTACTGTTTTATATACTGTATCTGTGTAATTCTCTAGTCGTTATAAAGGCGATCTCTTCCGGGTTTTTCTGCAACCAAGATGCGCGCGCATCTCGAATGTTTACGCTTATAATTAGCCTATTATTATTGACATGATAGCATGTGATTGGATCACGTTATCCAATCAGAGTGAAGTGCTTCCCATCGTCCTATCCATGCATTGTTTTTAGTGTTCAGACTGAATATGAAAGTGTAACCCAGTTGTTCACTAACCAAAGATAGATCTCTCTTATGCTATTTTATATTTTAAATAAAATTATTTATTATATAAAATTATATATTTTTACAGTTTCTTTACAAAATCTTTTGCTATCCCACAAAGGACACGGTATATTTGTCAATTGCCTCGTACATTAAGGTCTTACACGTTAAAGGCTTTTTACCACCTCCAGCCATTTAGCACGTGCAGCATCTTGTCAGTGTCAAAAAGTGTGACCTCTGTTCTAAATATATCAGCCATCAGAGGATAATAAGCCACAATGAATATAAACACACAAGTGTAAACGTGCACGTTGACCTGAAGGTGTGAACGCTGAAGTCTAATGTTAACTATTGAATATTAATGGTGTCTCAGTCATTAGAGTTTCAGAAGAAATGTCAACAATGTTTCAAACTGAGCTCAGATTTGTCCAGTCTGCAATCAAAAGTCTCAATATGAACCTATTTTTATGGTAATGTTGATTCAAGGGTAGTTTGACTGCTCGGTTTCGAGACATAAAAACACTTTGCACACATGAAAGCGTTTACACTTCACAAATTAATGAAGGACAAAATCACTTTTGCGTAATAACACAGATTTCAGACTCAATGTAAAGCTGCAGAATTATGTAAACAAACATCATCACGGTGAGTGATGGGGGTAATATAGACCCTCACAGGAGTTTGTGACGGCTTTGTGAAGTGTGTGTTCAGGTCCTCTGGGTGTGATGCTGTGTAAGGTTCTAATCTTCAGACCTGCTAGCATGAGCAGAAACTACGGTGAGCTCAGGCGTGCTATTCACTTACGGCCGCTCAGTGCCTCTGGGATGGGCGGAAATATATCTCTCTGACCTGCCACCAATTTGCTGAAGGTACGCAGCCGAGTTTATTGGAGTTCGCATGCAATATATGATAAGCAGCTCGGACGCTTCTGATTTCTGCACAGAATTGCTTTCGTCTCTGTGGTGTTTTTTGGTCTTTTTTTGCTGATAACACAGGGCTGTTTCTGGATTGTTTGTTTGAAATGTGTCCTCGTCCTCCAGGGGCCGGAAACTGCTGATGAACCCCGTCAGTCGGAGAAGTGCCGACCTGACCAGATGATGGGAAAGAGAGAGAGAGAGAGAGAGAGAGAGCGCACGTGGGCTTGTCTTTCACTGCACTATCAAAATGATGGTAGGAAAAAAATGGGATTTATCAGCACTTGTGTTTTTTTTTTATATATACTAAATGAAGTATGGTTGTTGAAGATGAAAGTGTTTGGTTTAGTGTAGGAGAAGGAGAGCAGCCGTGACCTCTGCTCGTGTCCCTCAGGGTTCAGTTGAACATGCCTGTGACCTCACATGTCAAAGGTCTCGGCCAATTGCAATCAACGTCTGAACAGAAGGGAAGCAGTGCTGATAAAGTCCCAGTTCAGCTCATTACTTGCTGCAAGGCTCTTGTCCTGGTCAAACGTGTGTGTGTGTGTGTGTGTGTCTATTCATGTTTGTGTGTTTGGTTTTTCTTGGCCGGTAAATACAGAGTGTACACAGAACAAATTATTCTTTTCTTTGGATGTAGGCAATTGTGAAATGTGTGAATGCATCTGTAGTTGTGTAGGTTTGTGTATAGTTGGAAAAAAAGAAAATTCTGTCATCATTTACACACCTTGGAGTTGTTCCAAATCTGTATAACTGTATTTGTTCTGATGAACACAAAGAAAGATATTTGGAAGAATGCTTATAACCAGACAGATGTTGCCCCCCCCATTGACTCCCATAGTAGGAAAAAATACTTCTGTTGAACACAAAGAAGATATTTTGAAGAATGTAAGACAGCAAACAGTTCTTGGGCACTTTTGACTACCATTTTTTGAGTCAATGGGGGCAAATATGTCTAGTTATAAGGATTCTTCCAAATATCTTTCTCTGTGTTCATCAGAAGAAATACAGTTTTACAGATTTGGAACAACTCCAAGGTATGTAAATGATGACAGAATTTAAAATTTTTGGGCTGAAGTATCACTTTAAATTTTGTTTTGCCTATTTTCCTGTTCAAATGTAAATGTAAATGTCGAGACTCTTATTCTGTAAATGTCGCTTTTATTCTTCTTCCATCTGATCGTTCATAGTACAGTAGTTTCCATGATGTCATTTGCAAACGATGTAAAGTGTGGATTATTCAGTGTAGTTTGATACTGTAAGAGGTGATAAATGTTAAAGATGAACAGTGAGGTTTGAGCTCTTCACATCAGTAGACTGAAGCTCTGCTCGGATACACAAACATCGACTTTTAAAGAGCCTCAGAGCGAAGACAAGACGGACCGAAAATAATAACGGTCACCAGTTGCCGTCTGTCTGTTTCTTGTGGCTTATCTCTGCACTTGAGCTGGTTTGTCTGAGATGTTGACAGACTGTTTAAATATCTGCCAACCTTGAAAGCGATTTACATTTAATCTTCTGGCCGACACTTTAAAATACATGCACACAAAATACTGTTCACGTACTGTTTTGCTAAGGTCCTCTATAAGTGTTTAAGGGTGTCTTCTTTGTGGTCCTGTCGCGTTGGGTTGTTGCCAAGTGGCCGCTCACAATATGCCAAATTCTGGTCTGAATATGACTCAGGGGTCTCCCAGATAAAGCTTTTACTCAGTATTTGCTCTTTCAAAGCTCGGGAGTAAAGGAGTTCTCAGTTGTGTCTCATTTACGTATCAACTTGGTCTCAGATGTTTGTACTTAGAAGAAATGAAAGAGATCAAACGAGAGTGTGATTGTTAGAACAGAGTATGGATGTGAAATAATCTGGATTTGAATAAATGTGATGAGAAATGTTCGGGTTGATATTGAGATCTTCAATAATGTTGAGTTTGAATTGCAGACTTGACCAATCTGAGCTCAGTTTGACACATTGTCGACATCTCTTCTCAAACTCTAATGACAGACACACTTGTGACATTTCTGACTCTTTTTCTGGGGAGAAATATCTGAGACGCACATGAGACTTCAGGAAAAGTTTAACATGCTCTCCATTTGATCTCAATGATGTCTAGGAGAAATAAACGTGATATTACAGTGATCTAATCTGTGATTTTTCTATTCATGAGTTGGCAGGTGGACCAGATTTTCTAGATCTAGCGGTGGTAGTTTCAACAAGATTAACGTCGATTATTGTTTAAACTTTCAGTCTTAGTCTTAGTGTTTATCTTACATAAGGAATGAGATAGTCCAGGTGAGTTATCTGATTTTGTTTCAGTTTCAGATGTATTCTCCGTGTTGGGATGTGACAGGACAATGGAGATGCCTGGTTCCCCGAGAAGGCAGAAGGTCACACACACACACACACTTTTCCCCAGCGTGTGTATGAAAAAATCTGTGACACAGATGGTGATGCCAAATCCATCGCAGGTGCCCTCTGCGCGAAGGCCGAACAAAGACATTCCCAGCTCTGGGAGAACGCCTTTGTATTGTGTTGTGCCGAAATGTCCGCATCAGGCCAACGCGATCGATACGGCAGAACAATGTCGAGCATTAACCCCGACCGTTTCCCCTCCTTAAGACCTCAACGACGTTCACCTGCCGCGCGCCACGCTGACAATTAAACGCTTAACAAACCATTCCTGATTCTTCCGCCTGTGAAAAAGTCCTGATTGTGGCACCTTTGAGCCTCTCGGCGTCCTTTTCGCAGCGGATGGGAAGCATCTCCAGAAACATGAATGCCCTTTTAATGATTTCCCGCTTCATTCAGGCCCTATTCAGAGACATGAGTGTATGCGGAGTTCATTTCCCCGCTGTTTCAGCTCGGCGCGCTCTCGAGAGCTCTCAAGCCCAAATGACCCTGAAGTAGTCATTCATCTTCTCAATAGCTCGGCCGCGCCACCTCAAGAAAACTCACCGCGTGCTTAAGCGACAATAAAAACCCGCACCCTGTTTTTTCGTCCTTGAAAAGGGAGATAGTTATCTTCCATCAACAAATGGGCAATAAATCACGGCGGCGCGGGATGCGCTCTGCCACTTGTGTCTCCATCTCGGCTGGCACGGAGGAAAGGCCAAACGTGAATTAAAAGCCCGAGCGTTTACGAGCCGAAGTCCAGCGGCGAGCGCGATGCCTCTTCCCTTTGGTTTTCTTATACAGGGAGGGATTTATTATTCCCAAAATCTCGAAAAAGCCACGGGGGTTGCACGGCTCCCGGTCTCGTCGTTTGGTGAAGGGGGTTCATTTATTTTTTTGGGGGATCTAGATTTAATTTAGTTGCCGATGTTGCTATCAGTGGCAAACAAGCTGGCAGGCCCAGCGGTCTGACGGTTTGTGATAAGAGCACTGCTCTCAGCTAAGCCTGATTAGTGTTGGCCTCTAAAAGGCTTTGTTATGAGAGGCAAATAGACTGTGGAACAGCAGCCTGGGACCTCACTGATATCAACAATCACACATCGAACTCCAACCCCACCCCTCTGAACAACACCATCTGTGCCTCCCTCACACACCATTTTGTCTCCATATCGCTGACGGTTTTGCTTTGAACATCGAGTGGCACACCGACACAGTACCGGAATAGTGCACAAGAGTCCTTAAACTAAACATCAATTTTTTTTTCATTTTATTAGACGTCTCTCCATGTCAGCAGTATTTTACCTCACTTAACTGTGTTCGTTGTAGAGGAAGAAATCTCACAATCATCTTTCTTTGTTGTAACTTCTTTTCTATAAAGCGACGTAGATTTGTGTGAAAACAAAATATGGGAACCATGCTTTCATAGTTGTGCATTATTGTTAAGTTTTATGTCATTATCATGTCATGTCAAACCTCTGTGAGTTTCTTTCTTCTGCAGAACACAAAAGAAGATATTTTGAAGAACGTCGGTAACCAAACAAAACTAAACCCCATTGACATCGATTGCATGAACACAAAACCACCAAGACATTTCTCAAAATATCTTCTTTTGAAGAAAGCGTCACATCACATGAGAGAGAATAAAGGATGATAGAAATGTAGATTTTTGGGTGAACTTTCCCTTTAAGAAGCTCTGCATGACAACAGCAATGTCAATGTTGCTTTGTTCATAAAGGGCCCTAACTTATTCTGCATTTAAAAATGCTGTTCAGTCCAAGACAAGAGAATGTATGAAGCATGCGGGTCGAAACAAAAGAAAGTGTGTGTGTGTGTGCGCGCGCAAGTGTGTGTAGAGAGGAACAGTGTGGATGAGTGTTGGTTGTAATGTTTTCCTGCAGGCTGACAGCAGAGGTCCTCTCAACACGCTACAGGTTTCCTTTGTTCCCGCAGACAGAGATGAATCTCCCCCCTCCCGGACCCTCAGACCCCCCCGAACCCGGGGCCCACTGGCGGGGGCGCCTTTGTTCCCCGCACTCCATTATGTGAGCCATTACCACGGCGCTTCATATTTATATGCGCATATTGATGACCTTAAATAAAGAAAATATTAATGAAAGTATAACAAAGGCTGAGTGACAGAAGTTGTGAATGATTTTTTGCGAGAGGTGAAAAAGTTCCTCTGGATTTTCCCTGAAACCGTTCAGAAAGAAATGAGGAGAAATGAGCTGTTTGGAATATTTTAAATGTAATAAGTCTACAAGGTTTTTTAGGGAAATATGCGTTATTGAATCTACATAAACAAATACAAATGACAAAGTGAAGAGTGCCAAGAAAAACAGTGTCGCATTTAAGATTTGAATCCTTTTTTATTTATTTCAAATTCCATTTTTTATACCATTTTTGCAGTATTTTTATTATGCAATTATTATTTCTGCTGTTAAAATAAATACTCTGTGTTCCATAGAAGTCTCTCGGTGAACCCAGACAAACTAAATATGTTAATATAAAAATCATGTTCACAAAGGTACAACTACATTAGAAAACAATTGAATATTTTCATATCTGTGACCCTGGACAACAAAACCAGTCAATGATATATTTATTTTTTTATTTAAACATCATCTGAATGCAAAAATAACGTTTTTCATTTTAGTATGATTTATTAGGTTCGGACAATATTTGGAAATCTGAAATATGAAGGTGAAACAAATTCAAAGTATTAGAAAATCGCCTGTTAAGTTGTCCTTACCATAGCATATTACTCACAAAAATAAAGTTGCGGTATATTTATGGAAGAAATTTGCAAAATATCTTTGAGGAAAATGATCTTTACATAATATCCAAAGATTTTTGGCATAAAAGCGATAATTTTGACCCCTACAATGTTTTTTGGCTGTTGCTACAAATGTATATGTGCTACATATGACTGGTTTTGTGATCCAGGGTCACAACTTTAAAAGGATTGTCTGGTGTTAGACATTGAACACAGAACGTTCTAACAAAGCAGGTGAAATTTCGGTCTTTGTGTTGTTGATTGTACGTTTCTCTGTTTCTCTCGGAAGTTTTGAGTGTAGAGGAGCAACACACAATGAAAACACAGCTGTCATTCCCCACAGACCTTCTGCTGTTGTGTCCCAGGTGACACACACACACACACACTGAAGAAATCTGTCTCATGTGTTTCACACTTTAGTATGCTTAAATCTTTAACATGTACTGTATGACGCAGTATGCACTTTGTTTCACATCACCTCATGTTGCATGTTTAATGTAAAGTTTTTCTAACAGAAATGAAGTGCAAAGTTTGATTTCGTCATACTGAAAATGGAATGTCTACATTTAATGTGATGTTCTCTTGTTGTAATATTTGAGATCTATACTTTGCAGTGTATGCATGCTTCGGTGTAAAGGTTGTAGAGGTTGAATAAGATCAAAATATATCAGTAACATCAAATGACGGCCACACGCATCACCAAAATGTCAATGGCAACGTCTGTCTCTATATATATATATATTTTTTTAAAAGGAGTCTTGTACGTGTTTTGCTTGATCTTACTTTTATTAATTGTCTTATTGTAATTGATTATGGGTCTCATTTAAAGTGCAGTCGTCTTGACCAGTCTCCCTGAAAGAAGAGACTGTAAAGTCTCAATGGGATTTTTCTAAATACATAAAATAAATCAAAATAAATCAATAAATATATCTGGGCGTCTATGCGACTGGTGCATCTACAACCAAAACTATTTTACGTTTCAACTTGTAACTAACTTATATAAAATGTTGTTTACTCTGCAAGACCGGATGTATTTCATTAGTCACATTTAAGCGCAGACTGTGACTCTCTCTCCACACGACTGTAAACATGTTTAGGTCATGACACTTGAGCTGAGAACCACTGATCTGTTTTTAACCTGACTCACCTTCACCTGTTTGAACAAACAAAACTGTTTAAATGGTGTCCTCTCTGTCTGTACTGGGGTGTTAATGTGTCACACTTTTTAAAAACAGACCCCAGTGTGTTCACAGGCTGTTTCTGACATGCTTCAGTTCCCAGGTGAGGGTCTATACACCCAACCCAAAACCCACTGCTCCACAGGGGCCTCGGGGATCAGACGCCCACTGGGACACAAGCACAGATGCCAGAAGTGGTTCATTCCTCCGTAAGAACAACACTCCACACACAATCTAGAGAGTGCAGTTTATTTTAGGAGCACCACAAAGCATTATGGGATTGAAAGTGGTATACATTTACTGGCATTTACTGTAGTAAACCGTTGTAAAATTCTTAGTAGGGATGCAGGATAAATGATGAATGGTTTTCTCAGGTTAAACCACTTCAGCTCACACTGCTCACAGATAACATTCAGTTCAGTGAGTTGTGATCATTCACTGACTGATATTAGCAAAACATTGTTGATGTAGGGACAGGATTTATCAATGTGTGAATGATAGGAACAAAAGCACATTGTTTGAATCAGACTGCTGTCTGAATTTTTATCTTTTTTATAGTTTGTCTTTTAGATATTCTTATGTTTTATTGCTTGAGCTTGTACAGCTCTGGCAAACACTTGTTGTTTCTAAAAAGTGCTTTATAAAAAAAGTGTGCTTGATGTCTGGAGACCTGTTAGACGTGTGGCTAATAAGAACATCTTTCTGGATTGCTCTGGAAGAACATCTATATATATATATGTGTGTGTGTCATATATATGTCTCTCCTCACCCACCACCAGATACTATTGTGATTTTGAACCTTCTTATAGTAATATTTAAGAATACTGTATTTACTAACACTATATCAATTTACTATATTTATACTACACAGTACTATATTATACCACAACTAACAGCAATTTACTATAATAAATATGACACACTACAGTATGTGGGTCAGCTCATATGAAACCTCCATTCATTGAGGACCGTTGACATCGTCAACAATGAGCTCAAATTGGGTGGATTTTTTGGGGGCACTCTTCATCTTTTCTCAGGTGTAATATTGTCAGTCTTGGCCAAATCTCCATGGCGACAGTGTCAGAGGTGTGAGGATGTTCTAGAGGGAACCAGCAGGTCCTAATGACGATGGGACGGCTGTGCCGCACTCGCTGTGTTCTCTCATGTTCTGTTCTTCTGGGATCTTTCATACGTGTCTCTCGTCTCACACCCTCATGAATAGCGTGATGTCGATTGATGCTACACTTTTACACTGACCTGAAATCACAGCAGCTCGGTTTAAATGTGAAAGAGCACTTCTGTGCAAAATAATGAACATTTCTCTGTTGGGTTTGTTTATCCCTTTTAAGGTGAAATATCTGATTTGGTGGATTCCGCACCAACCTGAAAGAAAGACTAATCACAGGTAAGATTTCTCTAATGCCTCAGTTGTTTCTCTTAGACGTCAATGAGATCAAATGGAGAACAAATGGACACTTTTGCTGAGGTCTCATGCGTATCACAGATATTTCTCCTGAAAAAAAGGGTCAAAAAGTCATTAGAGTTTGAGAAGAGAGGTCAACAATGTGCCAAACTGAGCTCAGTTTTGTCAAAAGTCAATATTAAAGATCTCTATAAGAACTCAAACATTTATCATCACAGTTTTCTTTCATCTACACTCCTGAATGAACAAAAGGGAGATCAATTGTTGATTTTAATAAGACAATGTTCACATCATATTTAATTTGATGACGGGGGGTGGGGGTGTTAAAGAAGAGAGCATTCACTCTGTAATGAGCCATTATGGCCGGCCCTCCTGGGCAGAAACTAATTGGTGCAGGATTAGCATTGAGAAAACCCAGAGACCAGAGATGTTCTTCTTTCTGCCTATCAGTGACCAACTAAATGCCCAAAACACACCATATGCCCAATTTAGAGGTAACCGGCCCGCATTTCTCAACATTCATTTCCGGGGAAAACTTGAGTCTTGGAATGTGAGTCTGAGTAATAATCTCTCATGGCCAATGGCAAAAATATAACCTGCTTATTCAAGACAGAAAATCACTGCGGCTGTATGAGACGCCGGCAACAACAGGGACAAATCTGCTGTTAAAGAACAAAAATCCTCTTAAATTCATGATTAAAAAAACTTTTGCTTGCAAGAAAATTTCCTAAAATATCTTTAACTATTATACGGTTCATGTACCAACCTACTTTTAACTGTTTTTCATATTTCTGTAATTATGTACAGAATATAGAATTTGAACAATATTTATATAGTTAATAATTGTCTTGTTTATTGTATAGATCAATTGGGCAATTTATATATTTTAATTAATACTATCTTCTTTCTTTCTTTCTTTCTTTCTTTTTCACTTTGACTGTCTTTAAATGCCATCAATCAAAATAAAGAAGTTGTGTTTTGTTAATTGCATTTGTTTATAGTAATAAAAAGCATCATGTGTGTGCTATGAAACAGATGTCGGTCAACCATGAACGCAATGCCACAGTCTCAGAATGAATGAGAAGGTATACACACGCCGCTGGAGATTTCACGGAAACACTACAGCGGTTTCTTCAGACTGTGAAAAACACACTTAATAAATGTTGATGGTTACGATGTGTCATATCGTGTAGGCGCGGCAGCCTCGGCAAACAGATGTCGGTGTAGGGCCCAACTTCATTTAAGTAGGAAGAAATATGTTTTTAATTATCAGACCACCTGGGGCTTGATGGACCTTGCAAGCTTTACGCACAACAGATGTAGCCATTCTCCTTAATTAAGTTTGATTTCCATTTGACAAATGAAAAAGAATATTCCCCGCACTGTATCAAGGTAATTCACAAAGTGTTTGCCGATGTTGTCGAGTCATTTTATGCTAAAGTGTGTAAACAGTTCATTTGTCATTCTCTTGAAGCACGAGACGTTGATAATTGACTCCTAATGAGAACAAGAACACCGCCGTAAACGCTCATTTCCCATATGGGTAAAGATCTGCCTGACGAATGTAAAATAACAAACATGTTGTGTGTCTGATATTTGAATCAGTAGCAAAGAGAAGGTGAGATTAATCTTAACAAGACGTCTCAATATCAGATCAACACAATCTCACAGGATCAGTGTGAGTGACAGACCTGAAACCTGTACCAGCGAGCACACGTGCACACGACAAAGTGCAGCATACTTCAGTATTTACTATAGTGAAGTCTAGTATACTATTTCTTAATGTATACTACTTGTAACCCTTAAACGAATAAACTGTTAAATACTGTAGTAAACATGAATGTTTACTATGGTAAGAATCAAAACACTATAGTATCAGTATTTTACTAAAGTTTACTATAGTAAACACTTAAGTATACTACAGTGTTTTTCTCGTGTGGGAGAGATGAATTGAATACAAATGTTCAAAAGTATGTAAAGAATTCTTTGGTCGTGTAAATGAATCAAACATACAAATGCAATGAAGTCATGTGACATTTTTTCATACAACTTTTCATACAACAAAGACCTTGAGCTGAATACTAAAAGTTTAGGTTTTTTCCAGACAGGTGACCATGTGAGCGTCTCCTTCATTTATGTGGTGGGATCCAGACGATGCTCAGGTTTGTTTTAAACACATTTAAACCATCACTCACTTTCTAAATATCTGTTTGTCTTCAGCGCAGACCTCTCCTCTCTGAGACGGACGAGACAGAAGCCATCTGCGTGTGCCCTAATGATGCCATAACACCCAGCAGCGCCCGTATCCACCCGATCATCAGGAGTGTCCCGTCTGGAGCGGTCAGGGTTGGTAAAGCACGTTAAAATATGCAAATAAAATCTACACACTGCTTGGTGTTGGAGTCGAATGCTAACGATTATTAATTTGAAGCGGTTTTAATCTCGGCGCATGAAAAAAAACCTTTTTCCGTGGTCACGAACGTTGATTGGATTTGAGAACGCGCAATCGGAAAAAAACTTTTTCACATTAGCAAAATAATAAGCCAATGACATGGGTCGATTCCTTTTCCTTTCACATATTAGATCAACCATGTGAGAAATTGGAAGGAAACTGTTCGAGTGGGTTTTTCTGCTGCTCAACGCCGATAATGAGTCAGACTGTTAATCCACGAGTCTGCTCGACTGTCCGAGGTTAAAGATGAAGGGACGTCCGTCCTGTGTCCTGTAACTGTCTTCTTTAATGTCCTGTGACACACTTACAAGGGCACTTAGAATGTGAAGAAGATCTGATATACAAAAACAACCAAAGACCAGTGGTACTAACAGGTCTTTTATGACATGGTACTATGGTATTTTGAGACATGGCATTAAGTAAAGATCAAGTATGTTTAAGGTATACATTATGTAGTAAGTACGCTCTTTAAAATGAAGGCGCTTAAGGCCAGATTCACATTTGGTGTCTTTTCCGCGCTCATATTTGTTATCTTAAATGTAGGCGCAAATAGGGGGCGACGCATGAGAGGTGCGGCGCGCACATTTTTCTAGATGGAAAATGGGATTGAAATAGAGATTTGAAGAGAGAAAGCAGCGCGGCTCGCATTTCCGCAAGGTTTTAGACGCGAAATGTGAATCGGGCATAAAAGGTTCGTCAAAGCGAAGCCAAAGAAGAACCATTTTTGGCTTCACAAAGAACCATTCAGTCAAAGGTTCTTTAAAGAACCATCTCTTTTCTTAGTTTCATCACAAAAAACCTTTTTGAAACAGAAAGGTTATTCAGATGTTAAAGGATGTTTATGGAACCAAAGCGTTCCTGTACGGCATCGCAGAACCTTTTGAAGCCCCTTTTTCTTTAAGAGTGTGCACCAATATCAATCTGCGTAGTCGTCACTTTCAAAACTTGGGCCTAAATCGATCGACTTCTATTAAATTTTTATGCACGTGACATTGACATATGAAAGAGAGTTTTGAGACGCTCCCTTGACCAGTAAGACTTTATAAAACACATCAAGTTATGTTTTCATGAGCACAGTTCCTTCTTCATTTCAATCAGATCCGACTCATTTCACATCCTAGAAACACGCGTTCCCATCCGTCACTCTTTCTCTGTTGTGTCGGAGGTCTGGAGAGCCGTTGTTCTTGCAGGAGCGATCAGATGTTTGTCCCTTACATTCAGCAGACTAATAATAGGAGATAATGGGTGATGCGGCGGCAGGTTGCCTGTTGTAAATCTGAGTAGTTGTTCTCCAAGGGCCGGAAAGCCTCGGCGTGTCAGGTCATCTTCTGTTAAATCAACACCGGCGTGACACTGTGGCCGGCCGCTCTGACAGCTGATGATAAATGAGTGTTTGTCTCTGGGGTCCTGTGTTCAGACTGCTGGGATATTGGAGAGAAGAGTTCTCGCTTAACAGCTGTGTGCTGGAGCGTATCGTGTGTGTCTGAAAATACATGAATCACAATATAGATTGTAGTTTTCACACACACACATTAATGGGCTCTTCCGTCTGTTCTCCTTTTCGTAAAGACTCCAGAATCAAAATGGGTGTGTATTTGACATCACAGTCATGCGTCAGGATCTAATTCTGACTATCACAGCTGACAGCAGGTGCGTTCCTATTCTAGAGAGCATTTCATTGGATGTACATTTGTGGACCAGATGTTGATGTTTGTTGTCTGTTTATCCTGTAAATACAGAGAATCATATGTGATCCTCATCCTCACATTTCTTCCAAATCTGTCTTTGTTCTGATGAACACAAAAAAAAGATAATTGGAAGAATGCTCCAAACAGTTCTTGGACTCCATTGACTTCCATTGTCATTACTCCTACTATGGGAGTCAATGGTGACCAAGAACTGCTCGGTGACAAGCATTCTTCCAAATAAATGTAAACAGATTTAAAACAGCTCAAGGTGAGTAAATGATGACAGAATTTTTATTTTTGAGTCAAAATGACAGTGAATGAAAATGTTGAGCTTTTAAATAACCTAATGGATATCTTACATTTTACTCTGTTCTTGACACAGAGCAGAAGACCTGGGACACTGTCTGAAAGACACATTCGAGAAAAGTGCTGGGTTATTTTCAAGCCAGTGTTTGTGTTAAAAATAGACAAACCCAACCGTATTGGTTCAACCCAGTGTTGGGTTGCTTTAACTCATTGAATATGAACATTTTCTGGGTTCATTTTACCCAACGTATTGGTGTGTCTCTTTTATGACCCAGCTCGAGTCATTCTGTAAATACTTGAGGATATGCAAGTGAACAATTTTAATTTTGGGCCTTATAGAATTGTTTAAAAATGCTTTGTGGCTTTTATTGTTAATGTATTAGTCTCTAGAATCTATGGATTCTTAAAATGTTGGATTATTTTCCACCCAGTGTTGGATAAAAAAGGGATGAACCCAACCGTGTGGTTGTAAAATAACCTCTGCTTGGTGTTTTCAATCCAAAATGTTGGGATATTTAACCCATTTTGGGTTTGACTTTTCTTGACGCAGCGTTGGGTTGAACTAAACATTGACAAAACGTTGAGAAGATTTAATCGTTTAAAACGTTGAGAAGATATAATCGTTTAAAACGTTAAAAAGATATAATCGTTTAAAACGTAGTGTTTAAGGCTGGATCACACTACAAGAATTTTAAAATCTGAACAGATTAAAAAAACCAGACATCTCTTGCAGACTTTTTGAATGTTTACTGGGCATCACAATACAAAATAAAATCTGCATTCTGGCACAGACTTTCTGCAACAACTCTAGACTGAAAATCTGGGCAAAAACGGAGCTAAAGTCTGGTGGTGTGATCCAGCATTTCTACCAGTACAGATCAATGACGTATATCTGCACTTCATCTTCTCTTCAGATTCACCATTAAATTTACATTTAGTCATTTAGCAAATGCTTTTATCCAAAGCGACTTACAAATGAGGTAAACTGACTAAAAACTTGTTTGGCTGTTTGAAATGTGTGAGGAGACTCTTGGTATGTCCCGCCCTAACCTTCAGTTTCAGTTGACCAGATTTGTGCACTTGAGTGTGACTTTAGGGTCGGATTCGGTATGAAGACAGAGATTTGGGTGTCAATGTGGTTTTGTTTAAAGGGGTTCATATGCTTAAACACACACACACACACACACACACATAAATCCACAAATAATGTCTGAACGCTGAAAGGGTAAAATGCACAAAAGCACAGAAGCAATAAAAAAATCTATCATCACAAACTGTAACATGAACTTGGATTTCACACCCGAGGCAGAATCTGTGCTTTAAATCACAAAATCATTTTATCTGCTGTGGAGTTCTGAGAGGGAGAGAGAGAGAGAGAGCGAAAGAGAGAGAGAGAGAGAGAGAGAGAGAGAGAGAGAGAGAGAGAGAGGGAGAGAGGGAGAGAGAGAGAAAGAGAGAGAGAGAGTTACCGATGCGCTCCAGAGGGAAGATCACACATCTCTTCCAGGAACGCTAGGAATTAAATCCGTCTTCGGCTTCAAAACAAACGCAGCACCAGTGCTGCAGATTTCTAATGCGTCTCCTCTCTGATTACTCAATTAAGCTCATTGTTTATCTAATCGCAGGCCTCATTATCTTCCCGTGTCATGCCACGGCTCTGACTCGTCAGATACTGCGAGAACCAGTTCACGGGGCGGCGGCCGTACTGCGGAACGTTTCCGGAGATATGTATCTTCTCCACAGCTATTCCCCGACATATTGTACGGAAGCACAGCATGGTGTGACCCAAATAGCAAACTCAATAATCTTCCGAAACAGACTCAGCAAGTGGAGAGGGGGGAAACTTCTCCCACTAAAAATACTACAGGGATTGTTGCACGAAAGCTGCAGGCTCGAGAAACAACAAGCGGCAGAAACAGAAGCGAGGTAATTCAATCCCGCTCCTGTACAGATACGCTTCCAGGCGTCCAATTGTAGAACAGACCATAATTGATACATATTTCCCTCCAAACAAAGAGTCGATCTTTATGTACCGCATAATAGAAAAGAATTAGATTTCTAACATCATCTGGAGAAAATGTGCGGCGTTTGGCTTATGCGTAAATCGCAGCTCTGGTTCCATCTGTGTGGCACGATGAGTGTTGTCAGGAGGTTGCTACGGTATGCTGGTTGGTTGCTAGGGGGCTGCTTACTCCAGTCTCTGTGATATTCTGGTCTACAGGATATGCTCGCCCACTTCCAGTCGAATCTTTTCGAAAAGTCTTAGAGGTTTGGTTCATGTCTGTTGTTTTTTCTGATCTGGGTTTGTGTTGGCCAGGGCGGACTGACCGGTAGGACATGGTGTCAAAGTCCAGAATGGCCGTGATCAGGGGCAGTCTGGCCATCTGGAGTACCGGAACTTTTCCCGGTGGGCCTCTGACAGATGGGGCTGGTATAGACGCCTAAGCCGGACCGACGGACGTATTGTAAACACGAATGCATGCAACGCGAAGGCATTAGCGAGTCGGACGTATGCATGTAACGCAATGACACGTTACGTACAACAAACCCCCCCGTCGACAGAAATGGTCTGTGTAGGCCAAATAATCCAGGGCCGATTTTGCTTCCCAGTCCGCCCCTGGTTGTAAATCTAAGTGTGTCACATCAGTGGGTAAATATCTCATCTTTATGCTCAGGTCTGATTGTTAGGAAGATAATGAGGTCAAAGGTCAAGAGAGCTGTCTGATCTCCGGACACTTACCCTAGAGGGGCTGAAATGTCCCGCACATCTCATTTGCAAGATGAGGTGTGAATGATGTTTGTTTGCTTTCGACGAACAGCCTGTTCCTTACACAAATGCATCTGAAGGCTTCACAGACGACTTTGTGCCGAATTTGTGATGCAGTCTGTGAAATTCATTTTATAGTCCCACAATCTGATTCTGATTCGAACTTTTAATTTCACTATGATTTTGATCTTTGACGTACAATATTAAAGATGTCAAGGTTATATATTTTGCACAGAATGTTCCTTACATCACATAGAGAGATTCTATATCAAACCGAGTTTAGATTCAAGCTCACAGTCTGGGTCATAAATATTCTCCCTTTGCCAAGATGCAAGACTAAAAACTGCGTTAAAACGTTACTAAAAATACCATTTACAGAGAAACAAGAAAAGTTTTAGTGTCGTTGGTCTCACGGAGCTCTAATGATAATCAAAGGAAAGCCCAGAGAAGAGAAATACACGGAGAAGTGCAGATAATGAAGTAAAAGAAGAGGCACGCAGGCAGAAGTGAGTTGAAAGCAGATGTTGGGCTCGGAGAGGAGCTGGTGGGGTAGCGGGTTCCGCTCAGGTACCCCAGGCAGACGCGCGCAGCCTCGCTAATTGCAGTAATGACTGCCGCGCAGACGCTAATTAAAGCCGCGCGCTGGATGGTGGTCTGCGGCGCGAGCGAGCGCTGACAAACTCTGACAGCGCACGCTGGCAGTCGCTAACAAAGACATAATCGCGGCTTCCTAAACAAGTGCAGCGAGAAAGTCAATATTTCCGCACGATCCCCGCGCTGACCATATGGCACGTCTGTAATTATAATGCGTTCTGTGAGTGCAGCGCGAGGATAATTGAATAATTCCTCTGATTGTTTTAATGACGGTGGCCGGAGCGGCTCAACATGTGGAGTCTCTCATACGTGTCTTGTTTCTTTATATCTTAACTGCAAACGCGCTTCACAGTATGTGAACATCCCTCTAACTGTACTTTACGCACAAAAGGATCTTCGAGGAACCAGTCAACCTTCTTCCTCTGCTGTCGGGGTTTTCATTCTGCGGATGTGTACTGTACATAACAGATAAATGGCGATGATACTGTTGTGAAGTGATTCAAAGGGCAGAATGTTATCGTTGAGCTGTTTTTCTTGTTGCTTTTATAGGTTTGAAATGCTGAGCTGATTTCACAATCTGAAGTCAACCGTTCGTTATCTGTGGCCTTGTTTTCCCTCATAAATCTAGTCCTGTGAAAAGTCCTACTTTATATTGGTGTTTTTTGCTAGAGGATCTCTACTTTTTCCGCTTTAAGGTCTGCACGACATTTAAAGGTCCCCTAGTTGCATGTCTAGCCAAAATAAGGTATTCAAAAGCTTGAATTTGAATTAGGTAAGAGTGTCAGAATAATCTTGCGTTTGTGTTATTTTGCCCCAATTAACCCTCTGGTTGAGAAACACCCTTTTTCTTAAATGTCCGAATCATCCGGCACCGTCAGTACATGTGTACATGAATGATTTATAACCCTCTCTTGCAACCCTTTCAGAGCACCCTAGCAACACCCTGGCAACGTTACGGAAGCAATCACAATAAAGTGCTCTTGAAAACCTCCCAGAACACCTGAGCATCAGAAAAGTGAGTCATGATGGTCACAGCCTATGTTAATGATGTGCTTTGCTAAAAGTTTTACCAAAAAAACTAAGTTTTCGAAGCTCTCATTTCATGCAATTTCACAGAATTGCCCAACCGATATATTTCAATGTGAAAAAGAATATATTCATTGTATAATGTTTTTTAACTGAATTGAGAACCTCGATGGCATATGTGTGCAATCTCACCAAAACATTCTTGAGATCTCTTCGGGAAGTTGTGTGAGAGTTCTGGAGTTGATTTCATCCCATTGCTGTCTGGAGAAAACATCTGAGAGTTTTCCTTCCTGCAGTCTGGTTTTGTTTGCCAGTGGTGTGTACGGTTTAGTGGACAGTGTTCCGGTCTTTATACTACAGAACTGTTTTCGAGCAGAACTCAACCATAACTCACCAGAGACTCGCGTCACTTAAAAGAGCATCCATCCTTTAAGTGAGGATTTAACCAGAGAGGGCACGTTTCCCCGGTGACTCCTGTGTGTGTGTGTGTGTGTTGTCGGGGGGATTCCTGCACTGGCGTGTGTGTCTCGTGGGACTCATGGGACTCTGGACATCTGTTCACTCGCACTGGCTGTGGTCAGTCTGGCATTGGTAATCCTCACTCCTCCCTGGAGGCGTCTGCCCGCTGACCTGGTTTCCTCTTTCTTTCTCTCTCTCTCACACTCTCTCTATCTCTCTCTCGTCTTCCTCTATGTCACTGAGCAAAGCCAATCGGACGCGGCCTCAGCCTTCAGATCAAAGCCGCACGGATTCCACGGCTGAAGTGTTTGAAGTGCTTGGTAAAATAAGTCACGTGTGGCATCTTCGCGACAGAATTCTCATGACGTCTGTATTTTTACATCTTCATCTCCCTTGTGTTCCGCTCTTTTCACCGAAGAGGGGATTTTTAAAGCCGAAATAAGGCGTGAAGACTAAACCGCCGCGTCTCTTACTACATATTTCACAATCTTTTCAGTTTCTCAGAGAGCATTGCTGAGTGTACTGTGCTTGTCTGATGTGCTTTCACACCAAACTTTACATTGTGAAATAAAATAAAACAATACAAAACAACACTAATCGCTGTAGGTCTTTCTGAATCTCTTCCCTGAAGTGGGCACGGAGAGGAGGCTTTCTCAGATAACATCTGCCTGTAGCTCTCTCTCTCTCTCTTTCTTTTTTTCTCTCTCTCTTTTTCTCTCTCTCTCTCTCTCTCTCTCTCTCTCTTTGGCATCTTTCCTGCTGCCTTGTTTTGTCTACTCTTCTAAATGGTTTAGATAAAAGAGAGATCAAACAGATATTGTGATCAAGTCTCCTGCTTCTCAGATTTTTCTCAGAAGCGTCAGAAGTCTCAATATGAGTTTTAAGATGAGTGGTTTTCTAGCGTGTAGTGGCCAAAATTGTCATTTTCGCTTGTAATTCAGATATATTATTATTGATGCGTTTGTGTGTTGTGTGTTGTGTAAACCGAAGTTCAGCTTGGGAAGAATTGAGGGATTTTGGGCAAAAAATAACCCACTGAGCAAAGCTTGTGTCGAGACCACCTGAGAATGACTGCTGTGGTCCAAAACAACAAAAATATTCATAACTGATCCAATTTTACTCAACGTTTGCTTTTTCTAGCGCTGAGCTTTTTGTTTTGCAATGCATTTTTTGCTATATTAGAAGAAAATCATTATTTTCTCATATACTGTTTACCTATTTTTAACAAATAGTTTTGTCTAATAAATACTTTAAAGGGATAGTTCACCCCAAAATAAAAATTCTGTCATCGTTTATTCACCCGCGGTTTGTTTCAAACCTGTATAAAAGTTCTGCTAAACACAAAGGAAGATATTTGTAAGAATGTCAGTGTCTAAATATTTATACAGGTTTGGAAAAACCGTGATGACAACATTTTCCTTATTGAGTGAACTATCCCTTTAAAGTTGAGTGATTTCACCATTTTTTAGCAAACATCTCATAGTTTGATTATTTAAAAGCGTATAAATGTGTGAACATCACTTCTGGTCTTTTAGCTATATGACCATGTGTCTCTGTGATGTCCTGGTCCTGTGATTTGAGATCAGAATGTTATAGTTTGAGATTTTAAAAGCTATAGTGATAGAGATTCTTCACGGCTTTATGTGTTTTCCAGAACGCTCACGAAACGTTTCAGCAACAGGTGACAGAACCTGTGTATACCTGAACATCATTTAAAGAGCCGCTCTGAATCACGACACGTGCTCTTTATGATACTTTATCCCACACGTCTTCATAAACGGTATAAATAATGAGCACGTCTGATGTTTACTGAAAATGTTAATGAATACGAATGACGCTTTGATACGACACTGTTGATTTGATGTGGTGTTACGTGAGGTCACACGGTGGCCGCGTCGAGCATTAATCTCGCTTCATCATTTCAGTAGAGTTCTTCCATCAGTCTTTCACTTCAAAAACACATCCATCATCCTCAGCGCTGATTGGGACAACGAGACTTGTTATGCTGTAAAACCATCATGGAGAAGTTAGCCGTCATAAATCTTCTCTTAAACAGACAACACGCCCGTGGAAAGGAAGACATCGATGTTGTTTATTTACAGGAGACTGGAGATTGAAAGCATCTCTGAGCCTGTGTTCATGGTGTCTAATGGCTGATGTGAATGGAGACGGGGCGCCTTTCTTTGTTGTTTTGTTTCACTGGGCGTTTATGAAATATTGCAATCTAAATTCGGTACAACAACGTGTATCCGTCTTCACAGGAAAGCGTCTGTGGGTGTTGTTTCTACACTGTTACGCTCTTATTGTGAAAGTGGAAATAAAGTGATGTAAGAAGAGATGTGCAAAACAAGCGTGATAACTATCCAACTACCCAAAACTGTGAATATACAGTAGTGGTTAAAAGTGACGCCCAACATTTGGGTTTACCCTTTTTTGTCAAATAACAAATCAAACGTTTGGTGTTTCCTCATATTTTTGTTGGTTTCATTTAACCTGAGGACACATTAAAAACAAATATTGTGTGAATTTGTTCCCTTTTGATGTCACGTGTAGATGCTGAACTGCTGGTTGACCGTGGTGACCCGTAAGATCACACACATGTGTGTTTAGTTATGGGATGGCAGGTCTGCTGACTGCTGGTTTTGGCGTGAGAGTGTTTGTTGAAGGTCTTTGCCAGTGGAACACACACATCTCATCTCACCCGCTGCCATCTGTACCAGATCTGTTCGTTTGCTTTTTTCAGATTTGCCCAAGTTTGTGAACTAACTTGAATCTGTGTGTGTGGCTGTAAGATTTATTCCATGTGCATCTGTGTGCATTGGTTTTCTGTTTCACTCTCAATGTGTGCAATCTTACTTGTCTAAAATCACAAATTCTAAACATTACATCTATTTTGGTGTCACACAGCATCGTCACCTTAAATATATTACTTGTTGCTTGGAACTTAGCAGCAACTGAACGCTGTTTAACTACGATATTATTATTCATTATTACCATTCAATTTAAAAAAAGATTTGAATAAGATACCAAACTCATTTTGATTTTCATATGTATGATTGCTTTGGCACATTATTCTTAATGTTCTGTGATGGTAAACTTGGTGATACCTGCACATGTTAGAGATATTTTGGAAACATTGTTACTGTCCCACACAAGGGGCGGGGCTTTCTGCCCGTCTGACATCCACGCAGAAGGAGGATGACCTTTAATTGGCTGTTGAAGTGTTAAGGCGGAGACAGAAGCTAATGATGGTTGAGGCTCAGCCGGATGATTCTTTTGTGTGAGATGCCACGTGTCCCTAGAGGACAGTCTTATATGTTTCTTCATTTAACGCTTCATTTGTGATAGCTGTCAGGACAGATCTATGTGTGTGTGCGTGCGACACAGGACATTTGTGTATTTGCCAGAAAGCATGAAGAGAAATGCTGTTTTTGCATATTTCAATGACATCAATGCAATTTGCAGACACTTCTAATCAAAGCTACTTGAATTTTATTTGAGGCAATACATTTGATCCGGTTTGTTCGTTTTTATTAAGTCATTGGATTACACATGTTGTACTGTTTGAGTTACAGGGAGGCTTCATGTTTGAGTGTATTTGCATTTTATAAGAATTGCATAGTCAATTCATTTATGTTATTTCTATTGACGGTTTCAAAATGACAACATAAACAAATGTTACTGCGCATGCGCGCGTTCCTGGACTCCCGTTAACTTCCGGTATACGCTCGCAAATAGTAGAGCGTCTGTAGATTATTTCTGATAAAACAGAGAAAAAACGTTTCTTGGCTAAACTTGCCAATATTTAGAATTTAGAATGCGATACCAGCCTCGACCGCTAGATATAAATGTACCAAACTGAAGGACCCATTCAACAAATTGTTTATTTCCTAAAATTGTTATATAATAAAATAAAAGTAATTAATATTAACATAAATTGAATAAAATATAAATTGTTATATTATTAGCGTGTCTGATAAAACCGTTCATACAACAGTTGAAAGTCACGTGACCATGGCTGTATGATACTCTCAGTGCACATGTGCTCAATCACATATCTGTGTGTGTGTGATCGCGTACGTGTTCGGTCACAATCACACCTTGACCGTGTGTGTGGGGGGGGGCTATGATTTGGGACGATGTTAATGTCCCAGTCTCCTTGTCTATCCAGACACAAAGGCGACCCCCATGTGGGATGAGCCCCTCTTCACTCCCGGATTCCATGAAGATCATTAACTAGACTAGAGAGAGAAAGAGACTATCAATCTTGTCATTTACACAATGCAGAATCAAATCAGCAGCAAATAATAAACTGCTGTAGACAGACGTGTGTGTCGCTAAACATGAACAGGCCTTCTGAAACTCATTAAAAACACATTTAACATCACAAAAAAGATATAAGCTCTCAAATATACGCATGCATAAATACATTCAAGCATTTCAATAAATGCACAGCGTGTTCATATACTGAACATGCCAAAACATATCCAGCATATAAAGACTAAGTTTGGTGTATTTATGAGGCATTACAATTTCAAATACTTTAGCAGATAAACAATACTTGAATTGTTTAAATAGAAATGATTTTATGCACTTTAGTTCTCTGTTTCTGCAGAAGAGAGAGAGCGCAATCATTTCAACCTTCAATATTTCCATGCATGCAGATGCAATAAGTGCTCACATTTTTTATACGCCCGTGTGCTGACATGTAATAACATGAAGAAAATCTCTCATATCAACCCCAAATCCGTGCTTTCCCCTCTCATAAAAGTTCCCATCTGCACAGCTCGAGTAACCTTCTGTGAATACATCCATCTGAATTGTTCCTAAATAGACCGCAAGCTGCTAATAAAGTATACTTAACATAACAAAAGAAAGCAGAGTCCTGTCACCCGAGTCTGAGCGTAAGATAACAGAGACGGGAGCCAATGGGAGGGCTCGGATGCTCGGCACATCATCTCTGACTCTGTGTTTTCCACTCTGCTCAGCAAAAGCCGAGCTGAGATCAATATCACGAGAGACGGAGTCTCATCCTAAATTACCGGCTAACAGCAGAGTCCTTTTCCCCCCTACACTTGAGACCCTGCAGTAGAGAGGGATGGACTATCTTTAGCGGTAATGGAGGCTGTTTGTTATAAAGCAAGGTGGTTAATATCTGCTTGTCTTCTTTCTCTGCCTGTTTCTCTGCTCTCAGGGGCTACGGCACTTATATTATTAGCCGTGTAGAAACGGCCATGTCGAGGTCTTATTAAGCTTTTATCCGCAGGCCTCTGTCCAATCTCTGCGGGTTGCTACAGTAAGCAGAATGTTATATTGGAGAGTTTTATTAAATTGACGGTTCTGGTGGTCTCGGTGGAGTTTGTGTGCTTGGAGGTTTTAAAGAAGAGTGCGTAGGAAAGACGGAGTGACCTCTGAACCTCTGTCAGGTGAACCTCGAGTGATTCCCTGTGTAAAATGGATCTGATGGGACTGGGGTTCAAGTCTGCTCTTCTATCCTGCAGGCGTGTAAACTGTTGAAGTGTTGCAGGTGGTTTATGGATTGAGAAGCACAAAAACACATTTAGCAAAATGTCATTTTGTTTTATAGGTGAAGCCATCACTATGCCGTCCATATGTCCACTTTAAAGTGTAAACACTCTGTTTGAGAGATGTTTATCAAACACAACATCCTACAGTTTTAAAATAGTATTTGGGGTTGTTTTTGTGCCTTTTTTCATTGCTATTTTTGCAGTTTCATTTGTTGATCATATCCGCTCTAAATAAATGAACATCTTTGATTGTTTTGTGTTTGACAGTGAAGTCTCTTTATTCACACGAGCTCTCTGGTGAAACCTCACAGACGGCAGTATTGGCAGAGACAAGGACGCCCTCCTGCGGCCACATCTAGTAACAGCAGTTTTCTATTTACAGTTTTCTATGTGATATTTAAGTGATTATTAAAGACAATGCTTCATATTTGTATGTGCTTTAGGGAAATCATGAGATATAACAGTGTTTCTTTGCATTTGAGATTAAATAAGACCCTGCGGTTCCAACAGAAGATCAACACATGGAGACAGGTGAATCACACAGGTGTGTATCTTTATCTTTTACAGAACAAGGGAGACCTGGAAAGAAACATCACACATAACATGTCTCTGAAAGAATGTTCCCCCTTGTGAAAATATAGAGACCTTTCTCAAGTCAAAGGTGAAAGACTCTGGTAATCTCACAGGTGTCTCGTCTTAAATTTCAGTAGGAATCTCAAGAATGTCTCAAGCTGTTTTGTCTTCAGCTTTACTGAAACACCAAAGACTTTCTGATCAAACATCAACATTCATCTTTAGCTTGATATTTTTTTACAATAACAACTTTTTTTTGAGAAACTTTACATTAGTTGATACTTGAAAAATCTTTTGTAACTCTATTATAGTCGTGGACTAAGAAAAAACAGAATATAATTCTCCTTCAAGGTGATGGTTAGTTCATTTTTGTAACTGTCACCCCCTTGTGAGAATCCTAGCCCAGCACCTTCCTATTCTTTCATTGTCTCTCATTCTCAGCTGTAGTTCAGTGACCGCTGTTCAGCGATGTGTGAGAGAGATCTCAGATGTTCGATTGGTTCTCGACTCTTCACACACTGTTGACGCGCCGCTCTGATCTTCAAACAAATCTGTGTTTGCTGCTGAATGAGGTCACATCCTCGTGTGTGTCCTACAAACTGCGAAGTGAACAAGACAATGCTTCAATCCTCATCTGCTCGTGAAGAGAAAAGAGAGAGTATCATCACCTGGACGACTGTGAAAGGTTGACATCAGGACATAACCCAGACATGAGAGAGGTCACGCACATCACCAGCGATCTCATGAACATCTGTGCTGTGACTATGAAAGAAAAGTGACTAGCACTAAAATCTTCACACAAATCCATATATAATATTTCATACAGCTTATCGTAAACAGTAAATGTTAGGCTGTGTCTTCCAACAGACAGGTAAATATAGGCCCATTTTAGGGAAGTTGGTGAATATGTGCACTGTGTAGACAATATTCTACATTCTCTCTAAGATGTTATTTTATTGATTTAATATATAAATATTGGGATAATTTCTTCAGTGCATGTGTTTAATATGTGCCAAACAGATCCGAACCCCCGAGAGCAAGTGAACGGAAGAGCTTTCGCTCCCTTTATGAGACGTGTAGACATGACCAATCAGAGGGCAAGAAGAGCTTCTACCTGAGCAGGTATCACCTAAGAGAAGAGCACCTGTGTGCGCAGTCTCTCGAACCCCTCTCGCCACCAACATCTCTTCAATTACAAAAAAAGAATATAAAAACAGGATAAAAGACATCGGTTATGGAGATCAGGGTCGTTTTAATGCTCGCTGTCACCTGCTGGAGCCTGTTGCGCGAGGCGCGTGGGGATAAGAAAGACATTTACAGGAAGGTTGTGGATTTGGTGGCTCCTGGTGAGAAGTTCCTCACTGAAGATGCGCTTCGCTCGGTTTTTGAAGGGCTGGAGAAACGTGTGCAGTGCTCCGGTGTGTCGTGTGAAAAGGTAAGATATGTTTGCGACTTTTGGAGAGGTCGAGGTCCAGCGCGCGCCTGCTGTAGGGTCGTGCGCTACACCTGCGCGCGAAACAAACGACTCAGGAACGAGCACTTTTAATTGAGCGAATCTGTCATATACAAAAAATATATCTGTTACAATATAATGCAAACGAGGCAAAAGAAGCTTAACGCAAAAATGTGAAGTAAATTGTGATAGTTTGCGTATGTGAGTATAACGTTATAAAGGGAAAGCAATTTCCGAAAAGTGTTTTATTTAATAGTAAAACATTAAAACACTTAATAAAGTCAATAACTTTTTAATGAAAGATTGTGAGCAGTTACTTTAATTATGTTTTATGTAGTTTGTCGATTAGGATATTTATCAGCATAAGGACTCGGTTTAGTTGTATTATCTGTAAAATATGAAATAATAAAAACTATAAAAAATATGGTGTAACATGTCAAATTAGTTATCTGACACTGAAAATACAAAAGGCTAAACGGGGTTAGTTGTGACGCGTTTTAACCGGAATAAAACATTAAAAAATACTATTTATTTTGTCTAAAAGCCCTTAAATTTTACATCAATATTTCCAGGAAAAAAAATCACAGTTAATTCACAGAGATACAGATTTGTAAATAATAAACTATTGTTTGACATAAGAAATGTGCCAAATGTAATAAATTATTTGTATGTCATAAAAACACTTTTGCTAAAAGGTCAGTCTGATAAATCTAATGTTTAATATTATTTAATAATGTTAATAAAATCCTTCATAACTCATTTAGGCCTAAGATACCAGTTTGAAATAATAAAAACAGGTCTAAACATTAACTCAAACATTTTGCATTAATTTATAAAAGCCAAACTTAATAGAGCGTTAAAAGAGCTCAATCTCTCTAATACGTTTAACGTCCAGTTTGTGAATGTGAAATAACAGATCTCTCTCTCTCTCTCTCTCTCTCTCTCTCTCTCTCTCTCTCTCTCTCTCTCTCTCTCTCTCTCTCTCTCTCTCTCTCTCTCTCTCTCTATGTGTGTAGTGTCTGTCTGTGTCCGGTGTGTCTCAGCTCTTGAGGAACTACAGTAGTTCAGATGGTCTACAGATGGAGGAGTTCTTCATGACGGCCGCTGGCTTCTGTCTGTTTCTGAGCGCTCCAGAGGAGACCTGCGGGGTCATACGTGAGGGCCGATGGGGCATCGAAACCCAACACTTCATTGAATCAGTTCACAACGACAGCAACATCAACACCGGCCCCCATTACCATGACGATGTCAGTGTCACAGAATATGAGGGTTTGGAGAGAGTACTTCTGGACATCGAGAAACATTATCAACCGGACACACATGAGGTCAGTGACTTATTCTTTTTTAAATAAAACCATTTTGTTGACATGTGGGGTTTGTGAATAAAACAAAGTGTGTTTTCAGCCCTGTCTCTCGCTCAACGACATCTTGGAGGAGAGCAGCGATCATCACGGAGATCACACACACGTGGAGCTGGACGTCGTGTTTGGAAACATTCTTTATCACGTTCTGCGTGGAGACTGCATGAGAGCTCATGTCCTGCCGGAGCAACAGTACTTTCTGGATTACATCTTCAACCGCTCAGAGAATCTCACCCTGCACGGTACGACAGTCCCACTCAATTCTGACCTTTTATGTTACCAAAGTCATGTGGTATTAACGATGTCATTCTTCCAGACTTTGAAAACCTTCTGAGGTCGCTGAACCTTGGTGGAGGGGAACACGACGACGGTCACGACCACCATCAGACTGAACCCCACTACAGCCGAAAGACCCACAGACAGAGTCACCCAGAGGGTCGCCGTAGCAACAGCACCTGGGATGCGGTAATCATTCATTCCCTCGGCTCAAAACTTTAGCAGAAATCTTGAAGCATCATGTTTGAACCATATGAGGCGATGCTGCTGAACATCACCCGACAGCATCCGAGCATCATTGAGGCGACTTCCACCGGCAGCAATCATATTTCCTCCTTATACACAAATCAAATTTATTTTGTGATTCTGTTTGGTGCAGAAGTGACACGTCAAATCTTTGCAATATTGGCCTTCAGTACAACATGTTTTCCAGTATGGCATCATGGGAAATCTCAGCACGCTTCATAAATCCACTAGTTTATCCGTCACGCATGATGAAGAGGCCTGTGACATGACGTGTTATGATGATCAGAAAGAAATTAAGCCGTACATACGATTTCTTGCATCCAGCTCGGGTTTTAAGATGAATTTCGGTAAATTTACATTCTGTCATAATAAGACCCGTCATATCACATCCGTGGAATGAATCAGTGGTGGGGTTTTGGAGTGTTTCATGTGTGATTATGAAAGCAACAGCACTGATGTGGTGTGAAATGTGTTGATGATTGTGTTTCTCATGCAGACGTGTTTCAGCGCTGAAGACCTGCTGAGAATCCACCACATGAATGCTTCAGCACTGACCAGAGATCAGTTCACTCAGATCAGTCCTGCACTGATTCAACAGATGCTCAGTGGAAGCTGTTCTGAGATCAGTCCCGGTCCTGTGAGCCCTGACTCTTTGAGCACCGCTGAACGTGAGTGAGCTCTTCAGACACCCTGATGTGTGTTTTACACCTCACCTTTCTTGCTTGTTTTTTTAGATCTGTTCATTTATCTGAAAACCCTCATGCACTTTGTTTGTATTTATATTTCTGGAGTAATGTTCATTTATAAAACATTTGAAGACCTTGTGAGGTCTAAATGTGGACTGAATTCTGTAAACATGAACAAAACACCATGGTTATTAAAACACTCCAATGTATAGTGAAAGGCTATCTTTATACAACATATATCTTATTGTAAATATAAAAATTACAGTTTTATGAAAAAATATATACTTTTAAAGTGATACTTCCCCCAATAATGAAAATTCTCTCATCATTTACTTATTTGAGTTGTTCCAAATCTGTATAAATGTATTTGTTCTGATTAACACAGAGAAAGATATTTGGATGAATGCTTATAACCAGAACTAGCAGGATATTTTGAAGAATGCAGCACAGCAAACGTTCTGGGGCACTTTTGACCACCATTGTTTTTCCTACTATGGAAGTGAATGGGGACAAAATCTGTCTGGTTATGTGCATTCTTCCAAATGTATTTCTCTGTTTTCATCAGAACAAAGACATTTATACACATTTGGAACAACTCCAAGGTGCTCATCTTTGGTTAAAGTATCATTTTAACTCTTGTGGGGTGTTTTGGTGTGTCGGATCTGTTTTTCAATGTTTACTAAATGTGACCCTGGATCATAAAACCAGTCTTAAGTAACACAGGAACATTTTTTGTAAAAGACAAAAATTCATATGGTTCAAAATTAATGATTTTTCTTTTATGCCAAAATCATTAGGATATTTAGTAAAGATCATGTTCCATGAAGATATTTTGTAAATTTCCTACCTCAAATGTATCAAAACTTTATTGTTGTAAGTGGATGTCCTGTCACAGTGCCTCTGATAAACAACTTCAAAGGCAATTTTCTCAATATTTCGATTAAATATTAGATATTTTGTACTCTCAGATTCCTGAGATTGAATCCGTTGTATCTCAACCAGATATTGTGCTATTCTAACAACTCAAGCATCAATAGAAATCTCATTTATTCATCTTTCAGATTATTTGAAAAATTGACCCAGAACACAGGTTTTGTTGTCCAGGGTGATCATGTATGATCATATTATCATGCTCATTCTTCTAACTCTGACATTTATTCAAGATAAAATTATTTTTGAAATGATGTGTTTGTGTTCAGGTTATGGATACGCCACTCTGGCCAATCTTATCATCTGTCTGATGGCCATGTTTGGGATTGTGGTGTTGTTGTTCACGGCCTGTACTCAAGTGTTTGAGTTGTGTATTCAGTTCTGCATCAGTCTGGCTGTGGGCTCGCTGACGGGTGACGCGCTGCTGCATCTTCTGCCTGCGGTGAGCAAAACTCTTCAATTCAACACAGTTCCAGAACTGAAGCGACACAAGACAAATCCATTCCATTCCATTCCATTTTCTACCGCTTATCCTCGGGTCACGGGGAGCCTGCGCCTATCTCAGGAGTCATCGGGCATCAAGGCACAAGACAAATCATGAAACAAAATTTGCTTGTTTTGTAAAATAAAAAATAAAAGTCCTACAATATTATACTTTTTAATTTGATAAGAAATGTAGGAATTATTGTTATTATATCTATTGTTTATATCTTGTTTATTTTAAAAGAGATGTCATCAGTTGTGACCACATATCTGTTGGTGAAATATAGGATTTGGGTATAGTTTGTTATAAATTGTTCATTTTATTTCACTTGGCTTGTAATCTTGTCAGTATAGCTCACACCAGCATTGCCAAAACACAAATTCAACTTTAATTCTCTGTCTGTGTGTGTGTTTATGGTTTACATTTCATGCAGCTGACAGACGCAGATGTTTGTCAGTTTGAAAAGTTTTTGCGTTTACAGTTTTATATTCACACATGACCTCCATAAAAAAACACTAAAGAGCGTCTGAGAGGTGTGTAATGTTTTGTTGGCAGGACATTTCTCTTGTTTAATGATTAAAAGGTCGCTCTGACCCTGGTACGACAGGCCTGGCACACATTATTTCGCTCAGGCCGGCGATCGACTCAACGTAACCCACTTTCCTTCATCCGTTTAGATCTGTGTCAGCATAACTTCAGGCCTGTCAGCGCCCTAAAATCACACGGTGTCTGAGAAGAAACACAAGAATCATTTCACAGCACATGTTTTCTAAGTTCACTTCACTGGGAAGGTTTGTGATTTGTTTGTGTGTCTGTTGTGTGTAGTTTTTGGGCCTCCACTCGCACGAACATGGAAGCAGTCTTGACCATTCAGAAGACAACTTTGACTTTCTCTACAAACTCCTGGTGCTCATCGCGGGCATTTATTTCTTCTATCTGATGGAGAGCATCTTCTCCATTGTCACTCGTAGAGAACATCACCATCATGATGGCGTGAGTAAACCATGCTGTGCATCTCGTTCAGATCGAAAGTTTTTGTTTGTTAAAGAAGCACCAAGACTGTTTTTCTTGAGATAAAAATTTGAGACCTGCTGATCTGGCATCTGTTTCGTCACAAACTCTTGTTGTAGGAGGAGTCTGATCTCCATCACTGTGACCACGGCAAAGTCCTGCAGATGTTCCAGCAAGAGAAACACAACAAAAACTCAATGTCGCAGGTTGATCTGGTGAGACATATTTCAGACCGTGCAGGATGTTATAAAATTGGAAAGCTGCACGTAAAAAAGAAGAAGCTAATTGAAAATATGAATAAAGCTGAAAACAAGCCTTTGTTGGCATGTATACTATTCAAATCCACTTGTTTTAGGGATAATTGAAAGGGCTGGTTCACCAAACATATAAATTATGTCATTACTACCCTCAGGTTGATCCATAACTTTATACATTTCATTGACTGTTAAACACCAAGACATTTTTTTGTAAGAATGTTAGCAATATTCAGTTCTGGGACACCATCCACTACCATAGTAGGAAAACAATGCTGTGTACTTTTTGTTCTGTTGAAGAACTAAGGAAAAAAAGTGTTCTGGGGCACTACTATGGTAGTCAATGATGTTCCAGAAGTGAAAATTGATCACATTCTTCCAAATATCTTTCTCTCTGTTCATCAGATTTATACAGGTGTGAAATGACATGAGGATGAGTAAACAATGACAGTATTTTCATTTTGGGGTGAACTATCACTTAAAGGTTAGTGTTAGGACAGATTTGGCAAAATAAAATACCTAGAAAAGAATTTATTCAGAACACTTGTGCTAACAAAATTCACTGAAACTGGAGATGAATCATTGAAGATCCATTAATTGACATGAAAGATTGTAGTGTAATGTTTAACTTTGAGTTTGTTTAAACAACGCTTTTGTTCATTGTTCATTCAGGTTGACACAGAAAAAAATGAGAAATCCTTCCTGGAACCTGTTGAGCGCAGAAGAGGTGAAATAAACACTTCATCAATCATTTAACACAGTTAGAGTTCATCACAGTAAATCTCACCTGACCCACTTCTAAATCCTGTTTTCACGGTCGTTCTCTCTTCAGAGCAGCGATTGCTTCCCTACATGATCACCATTGGAGACAGCATTCATAACTTTGCCGACGGTTTGGCACTCGGTGCCGCGTTCTCCGTGTCCTGGCGCTCGGGTCTGGCCACGTCTCTGGCCGTTCTGTGCCACGAGCTTCCACACGAGCTGGGTGAGTGACGTGATGTCTGTTGAGTGTTTGTTCAGAGATAAACCCAGATGTCACTCAGTGAAGCAGATTCCCAAATCTCAGAATTTCTCAGACGAACAAAGACACTTTTGAACAACTGCAGCTCTGTGTTCTTAAAAATCAAGGTGCTTCATGATGTCGTAGAAGAACCTTCTTTGTCTCCGTGAAGAACCTCTAACACCCAATGAACCATTCTGTTTCACAACAATCTGATAAAGGTGAAAAGAGATGGTTCTTTACAGAAACCAAAAAAAGGTTATTTTATGGCATCGCTCTGAAGAACTTTGTAAGCACTTTTATTTTTAAGAGTGAACATTATCAGTTCCTCCTTTTTTTATTATTTACTTAATCAGCGTTTAGCATTATGGGAATGAAATCTGTCTTTTATGGTGATTTAATACTATAAGTAGTCACACACCCTAAGTAACGTCTGACCAGTGTTGGGTAAATAACTAAAGTAGTTTGTAGTAGAGTAGGCGGGGCGAGACCGTGGTTCGAGACCGGTGAGTAATTGTTAATGAGTAGGATCACGTAGGAGATCGGGAGTATATAAGAGAACGAGCGACCGAACCGTCGAAGAGAGAGGACCGGGCCCGAACATGTTTGTATTTGTATTTATTGTTTCGTTCTGTTATTACTTTATTAAATGTTTAAATGTCTTGCTGGTTCCCGTCTCCTTCCTTCCTTTTATTGAATCTCTCTACATAATTAATTACTAGTTACTCATTACATTAATTATTACTGGATAATGTAATTAGATTACTTTACAAACGACTCTCTTCAAATATTTCTTATTACTAATTACTTTCTGTATCCCATATCAACCTTGATTAAATTTCTCTTTTAATTCATTCAAGTAAATAATATAAAGCTACATAAAGGAGTATTATTAATTGACCAAAGTATTACAAATGTGAGAATTATACATTAAAGCTCTGATTTTAAAGTAAGACTTAGAATTTTGATGTCAATTACACTATTGCACACACACATATAACACACAGTATTTAGTTTAATTACATCAGAAGTAACTGTAATTAAATGACAGACAAATAAGAGTAATCCCTTACTTTACTTTTTCAAGGGAAAAGTAATTAAATTACAGTTACTTATTAGATAGTAACTAGTTACACAGTAACTGACGGACAGTTTCAGAGTTCTGGATGTATTCCTTCTCAATATCTTGTCAGATAATTTTTCTAAATTTCTAGAAAATATAAATTGGTTTGACTTTGTTTTCAGAATAGTTCAAGTAATCTGACCAGACATCGCCTCTCGAGTTTTAATGAGATCTCAACAGTGATGTAAACAGAGCATCAGAAGACTTGAAGAAAGTCTTGATTATTTAACTAAACTCTTGGTGTCTGTGAAGTCATAAGTCGAATGCATCACTTGTTTTTGATGCGAAACTTCAAATGCTCATAAAACCAGGGTGATGGAAACCCGGCTATTGATGAGATCTTGTTTTTGTTTTTCGTCTGAGAACATCTCTGTGGTTTTGTTTCAGGTGATTTTGCGATCTTGTTGCACTGTGGAGTGTCTGTAAAGAAAGCTTTAATGCTGAACGTTGGCAGTTCTCTCACCTCTTTCATCGGACTGTACATCGCCCTGACTGTCTCCACAGAAAGCGTCGCCACGGAGTGGATTTCGGCCATCACCGCTGGACTCTTCCTGTATGTCGGTCTTGCAGACATGGTACGTGGATAATCTCCGATTTTTTACGTTTATTGCTTTGTAAAGTTTTTCTTTGTGGAAGAGATCTCAGATTTTTCTCAAAGCTTCTCTTTGTGTCTCGTGTATAGTTGCCATCTATGGTCCACGTGGACAGCCGGAGACCGTGGCTGATGTTTCTCCTACAGAATTTGGGCCTCTTAAGCGGCTGGGGCATTTTGTTGCTCTTGTCTCTTTATGAAGATCAAATAGGTCTATAATGTGTTTCGTTTTTGATATGGTAGATATCATGGCATGTAAAACATGTGCAATTGAGTTCCAGTGTGTTAGAATATTCAGAAATGACTTTAGGATCGTTTTAAAGGGATAGTTCACCCAAAAATGCAAATTCTGTCATCGTTTACTCACCTTCCAGTTATTCCAAATATGTATAAATTTCATGGTTCTGATGAACACAGAAGAAGATATTTTGAAGAATGCTTATATCCAAACAATTCTTGGACCCCATTGATCTACCATAGCAGGAAAAAATACTTTATGATGTTTTAGTTTTGTCGAACACAGAAGACGATAATTTGAAGAATGTATGACATCAAACCGTTCTTTGACTGACTTGTTATTTTTTCCTACTATGGTAGTCAATGGGGTCCAAGAACTGTGTGGTTACAAGAATTCGTCCAAATATCTCTCTCCGAGTTCAACCAAACAAAGAAATGTCTACAGGTTTGGAGAGTAAATAATTCATGATCAAATTTTCATTTTTGGGTGAACTGTCCCTTTAACTCTCAGCAAAGACAAACTTTTTTCTGGTTTGTCATTTTTGTCATGTTTATGAATGTTTACCAGAGCGTTTCCTGTAATGTTTATTCATGAACACCAGCGCTCTAAATAACATTTTTTACGTAGCTCCTTTTTGTTTATTTAAATGTTGTATTTTTCATTAATGAATACGGACATTTTATTGTGGCGTGTGTTTGGATTGTAATATTATGTTAAAGTTCTTAAAATATACAGTAAGCCCAAACCAAAGTATTAAAAGCACATTGAGTGTGATTGTGATCAAACTTTCTGCTTGTATAAAATGTATGAAGTTTCATTCACTCACTCACGTGTTGTCTAAACCAAGTGAAATGATTCCTTTAAAACTGTTTGTTGCAGAGAAATAACATTTGTAAAGAAATCCTTACGAACACTCCATGACATCCTGTAACCGTTGCTCTTTCTCGTCTAGACATCAAAATCTGTCAGTCTCAGCGTTCATAGTACAAGAGCTCACAATCCTCATGATGTCATATAGATGTTGTGTAAGCCACCAGAACTCTTCTCGGTACCGTGATATTGTGTGTGTGATATTGTGCGGTTAAACTGTGTGATGAAGGCATTAATGCGATCCTCGGGTCAAACTCTACATTCTGCGGTCACAGGGTTCATCTGACATTACACTGACTTATAGTCAAAGACTTAAAGGTTACTTTAAAGTCACATATGTTCATGTACCATTTAGAAACCATCTATATTTATTAAGATGTGTAATGTGCAATTATAAGAAATATTTAAGTGTTGGATAATATCATTTCCTCCTTAGAAATCGTGAGATAAAATCATGTTTTTGTATCATTCTGTTGTAACCGAAAGATAAAAGACACTTGCTTGTACCTTCTTCATTTTGTGTCTTTTCTGGTTGTTTCTTCACCTTAATGTCTGATATTCATCTCACAGCTGGTTGAATTATAACGTAGTTGATTTGAAGTTTTTTTAAATTTCTGCTGAACATAAATTAAATAAAACTTTGAAGTCTGCAGAAGAAGTGTTTAACCGTAATGTCGTCTTTGGCATCTGACACGCAGCACAAAGTTCAAACTCACTCAAATCTTGTACATTGAATTGCATGTCATAAAGTTCATGTCATGTTCAGAGAGATCAGACTAAATAAGAAAATCACTGAGGCATGTTTCTAAAACTTTATAGAAAGACACAGAATATTTATCCTTAAAAGATGCTTCATAACAGTAATGATTCTCATAATTGTTGAGTTGTCATCCATTCAATAACATTCAGACTGAATGAGATGTCTTTAAGCGACACAGATCCTATTGGTAAAGTATAAAATAACTTCAAACCAACTGTATGATTTTTTATTTTGAATCTACATATTTCTATCATTTATAATCACCTGAATCACCTGTTGAGTCCAGTGAACAGAGGCAGCTTCTAAAATAGGAAGGCCTAAATAAAGAGTAAAAACTCAAGCTGTGTTACGGTAAATAATTTCTTATTTTGTGTGCGCATCTTTACTACATGTCTAGTCATCAAAAAGATGTTTTTTCGTGGCACCGTGACACAGACACAGATAATGAAGAGCTGTTTTTATGTTTATTGAAGGCTTATCCGACTGCAGGGATGATAGTGAGAAACATCTGAGCAAAGACTAAACCACAATCACATGAAATATATCTAATCGGGTAAATGACACCGTTTATGTAACTGCAGTTTATGTAACAAATAAGAATTATAAAAGGGATTTCTGAAGGGATGATTATCTTGATGTCCTTTTACTTCAGTAGTTTTGTGTGTACAAAAGAGGTAGGCTACACAAAAAAAGTTGCAATTGACTTCTTTTCAGTATGGTGACATGTTTCCGAGAGAAAAGGCTTCTTAAATAAGAATAAAAATGTAGGGCGGGGCTTTATTTTGCCCTTCCTTTTTGATTGGTTTGTTGTCGAGCCTGGAGGGGAGGGCTAAAAATGCCTGGCCTTTGGACAATCAGCAGGCCTATAGTCCGACCTCTCTTTTGTTGCTGACGTCATGTGGTGAAGAGTTGTTCTAGAGAAGCTTAACTTTTTGATTAAAGATTGCAAGTGTAAATGAATTTAAAAATAATATTTTATAAAAATCACTGCAACACTGTGTAAAACATTTAGAAATTCCTGTTTGATTGCTGGTGACTTTAAGAAAAATTCCTTCGCAATCACATCTGAGGAACCAATCGCGACCAGAAGTGACTCCAGTGAAGGCCCAAAATCTCCATAAGCAAGCTTTATTATCTTGGTTATTGGTAGCCTAAATAAACATAATTTCTCTCCCCACAAATGCTTAATTTGGAACAATAATTAAATTACATAAAAGAATAAAAAAAATGTATGGACAATTGGGTGAAACAAAACATTTTGTTGTTGACGCAGTTATTTCATAATAACGTTAATTTACTGTCACATGAAGAATTCTTAAAGTAATGTAAACTTCTTATATGGACTAAAGAGTATGCAATTGATGATTTACCCTCTGGACTTATTTAGTAATCCGTCCTGTTGTTAATGATTTATATATAACTCTTGATTATACTTTAAGAACATAAGATATATTGACTTGACAAATCTGAGCTCAGTTTGACACATTGTTGACATTTCTTCTGAATCTTTAATGACCGACACATTTCTGACATTTCTTTCACTAGAAATATCTGAGACTTTAGCAAAACATGAAACAGTTGATGTCAATAAACATTATTGTTATGGTATTAAGCAAGGGGTGGTCTACTAAATATATTAATACATAACATTCAAGAACGAAACTGGTACAACTTGCAATTTCTGAAAAATGGCGCCATCTAGCTGTAGAAACACTGACACACAGCTGACGTGATTTACAATTGCGTGGTGGTTTGTTAAAAACTAAAGCATGATATATTTGAATCTAGTTTACTCAAAAAAGAAAACTTATTAAAATACAACCGTTTAGATAAATGTCATTGTAGATATTGTACGTATTGCATTGTCGAACCGTAACCAGTCATATGAAATAAATAAAATACAAAAATAGAAAAAAAAAAAATCTTGCAACTTTCGATTAAATTTTACTTAAAGACTTACAGTATAAATCAAAAATTCTTTAGAAAAATATAAAACAATGTTTTTGTTTTCAGCCACTTACACTCATGAATACGGAATTTTCCCAATATAAAGATATTATTTATCAATAATCCAAAGTGTAACTCTTTAATTATAACTCCAAAAAGTTTTGGAAAAAGTCAACAGATCAATTGAATTCTTAACCACTCATACAAATCACACTATAAATGCTCTTGTTTCAATTTCTGAATCACAAAACGTACAAATATTATGATCAATATTAAACCTATATCTAAGAAATTCTAAGAAAGAATAACTATCATTTAATACTTTATAATGTACTTCTTTGGCTTTGGGAGGTATAGGAAAGGAAAGCGACATGGTTATTCATTTATTAAGAGAGCTCTTTGAAAAAACTGAATCACATTATTTCGATTACACTGAGCTGAAAATGTGTTATGAATTCGTAAAGTTCGTTTTACTTTGTTTGGAAAACTATTCCTAATAAATACTTCTCTATTATTTGTAAAGATGGTAAATGAATAGTTAAGGACACATGATATTATATTGGGATTATGCTGGCGCGACCTGTATCATATTTCAGAACATTGGCGCCCTCTGGTGGTTCAGGGTGTTACGTGTAGTTTGCAGGGACAAAGAGAGATAGCCTTCTACATCTAACCATCTAATGTCTATGCATTTAACCACAGACAGACTTTAAGGGCTGATTTCCCGGACGAGGATTAGCATAAACCAGAACTAGACCGTAGTTAAATTATGATATTTAAGTCAATTTAAAAAACAACTTTACAAATCCTTATTGGTGAACATCTTGAGACAAATCAATCATATATTTTAATATAAAGACACCTCTAACATTTACGTTTGTCTGGGACTATGCTTTTGTCACATTGACAAAACAGCCCAGTTTTTTATTTGTTAAACAAATTTGAAAACAAAAATAATCATTGAAACTTTTGTGTTTTTAAGATAGCTATTCCTTTTGTGAACTTTCCTTTTAAATGCATTGCTTCATTAAATTACTAACAATTTTGAGGCTGGTTAATAAGTTTGTCATGTTAACATAATTTGCGATTTCAAATGTAGATTCAAATGTACAGTAGAATTAGAGAATAGTGGTTTTAGACTTTCGGGCAACACTGTTTTATATTTGACATTACACACATTCTGAACATTCAGCTTCTTCTCTGTCAGATATGAGTGTGAATGAAAATAATCCATCAGAGGACTGTGCTTGTCTTTTCTTTTTGTTATCATTAATGATTACATGCAGGTAATTCATACTGAGAGCTAAAAGCTGAAGATTCTACAGATTGTCATCATAATGTTTTTGTCAGTCTTCGTGAATCACTCACTGGATTGGACTAAATGATATAGACATTGAAGGACGGTTTGGGTGAATAATCATCCACTCAATGACTCAATAGAGTACGAGTTATGTCAATTATTCTTGACAATAGAAGAAAAGAATGTATAATGATTAAGATCTATGAGTCTGTAAATATGAAGAGTTTGGTTCCAAAATAATATAACTCAGATAAATCATGTTTTTTAATGTGCATTCCAATTAAAACTGCAGTTGGTTTGTTTTGATTTAAGCCATTATAACTCAACAAATACAGCTAACTAACACAATAAAAGACGACAACATGATAAAAAACAATATTATAAAAACGGAGTTATTTCATTTTGAAACCAAAGTCTTCAAATATATACTGTATATTTATATATTTATACGCCATTTACCTTTTTCTAAAAAGGCAAGATATATAATGTTGAAGCTCTCCTAAAGCACACCTTACTGTTACTACACTGTTCTTTTAACTGTAGCACATTGAGAAGTTGCACAATAAACCTCTAACATACATCACAAGAGCCTGTTTCTGCTGTTTTCTTTCTAAACATAGTAAACCACTTCATCTTTCACATTAGGTTTAGAAAAATACAATAAACAATAAGTGTTTTTCACATGCAAGAACCAATCCAATGTGTGTGCGTTCAAAAACAACGCAGACCAATGTAAGGACATATAAAATAAATTTTATTATCCATTTTTCAGAATTTCTAAACTGTAGTGGCTTCTATATAGACACCGTCTTAGGGAAAGGATGTCTGACACTGACGCAACATTACAACTGTATGCATGTGTCCGAACTTCAATATATAATTATTGTATGGAAAAAAAACAAAAAAAGGAAAAAGAAAGCTAATCGAGTCTCTCTTTAGTTCGTTTACACTCATAAAAATGTGGCCGGGGTACAGAGAGAGAGAGAGAGAGAGAGCGAGAGAGAGAGAGAGAGAGAGAGACGGTCAGTGAGTCTGTTCAGGGCTGAGCTCCAGCGGCAGCAGGAAGCTGTGCAGCTAGAGCGCTGGGGGACGAGATGACAGGAGAACCTGCGATGTTCGCCATCGGCTGGGCTGAAGACATGGATGTGACGCCCCCTACAGACCAAAGAGTGAGATCTGAGAATGGAGGACTGAGATGAAGAGTGGGTGATGGTGGAGTCAGATGTTTACCTGTGATCATACTGGATGTGCTGACTGGAGTGGAACCAGTGGACAGTCCTGACGTCGAGCCCATCCTCGCCTGATCCTTCACTGTGGGATCTAACAAATCACATCAGCATAAATCTAACAGTGAAGGGTGTGTTTCTGATAGAGGAAACCTGTGCTTTGTTATTTAATGCATCTTGAACACAAAAAAAGTAAAGGGTCGGGTCCTTTTGTCATGTCTTGTCAATGTTCGAATGGGTGTGGCTATGTAAATGACTAAGCAAACTAATGGTGCGTTCCCACCAGACGTGAATGAAGCGTTAAGCGTGAGTGTTTTACATGTTGAGTCAATGCAAAGACACGATGGACATCCTGCCACAAATTGAGTGTTTCGGGCATTTGACTTACATAACGTGATTCACGAGAGTTGAAAATTTTGAACTTTAGCGAATATTCAGGATGCGTTAACCAATCAGGAGCTTGCGTTAGTAGTGAAGTTATTACGACGTAGAGAAATCCGAATCCACAATGGAGGACAAAAAGGCAGCTGTGTGTGGATACCTGGAACTGTAGGAAACATCTTCTTCAATCAAGTAAATTGTAAAATACGCTCTTTACTCAATTTGAGCTATATATATATATATATACACAAATAATCCATGTCAGCCATTTCACAACGAGACTGGAGGCGCCTTGCAGAAGCCCCTCCCATGACGCACATTCGCACCTATTGTGAATGAAGTGAGTAATCTCAAAATGTTCCAGTGATCAACTACGATTTATTTGCGCAACTCAGGTCTGGTGTGAACGCTCAGTAAGACAGACACTCACAGAAATATGGGTGTTCCATCGCCTCTCGGGCGGTGAGGCGAGCTTGGTGGTCATAGCGCAATAGTTTGTCTAGGAAATCCAGCGCTTCTGTGCTGACCAGATGCTGGTTCTCACTGTGGACAAAACGCTCCCACCTTTTCCGGGAATGTCTGGATAAAGAGATGATTTTAGAGAATCAGTAAAAACATCACAAATGTGACAAAAAAGGACATAATACATCATGAACACAAATCACCATTTACCTTCCCAAAATGTCGTTGAACCGTGGATCGAGCTCAATGTTGTATTTGTCGATGTAGTCATAAAGGTCCTCTGTACCCAGGACTTTGGCAATCCGTACAAGCTGAAACAATACAGTGTTCATGTGAGACAGCAGGGGGCAGCGGCGCCTTACAGACTGCAGGGTTATCTCACTCAGCATTGATCCCTATCCAAATCACATCAGCCCAAGATGGCTTCAAAGCAAAAGCTCTCACCTGATCATAGTTGTCGTGTCCGTGGAAGAACGGCTCTTTCCGGAAGATCATGCTGGCCAACATGCAACCGAGACTCCACATGTCTAAACTGTAGTCATACATCTGGAGACAAAAACTGACTTCAGCACAATTGATATAAAAACAGAGTGAAAGTTTGAGGTTAGATGAAATGAGGTTAGTTAAAAGTCTTTCTTTAGACTCATGTTTGTGTCGTCTGATTCTCACCTGATAGTCCACCAGCAGTTCAGGTCCTTTGAAGTATCGAGACGCCACCCTGACGTTGTACTCTTGACTGGGGTGATAGAACTCTGCTAAGCCCCAGTCTATCAGACGAAGCTGAACCACAAACAGAAATACACAAACACGTGTGATTAATTCAGTGCACTAATGTTGATGCAGGGAAAATATCTTTCATTTATATTCAAAGTTATGCGCTTATTCCTGCAGCAACAAACAATGCTGCTTTTTATAACTAGGGCAAAAACACAGTTTTTTAAAGGTACTCGTGTCAACCGGCTCCTCAACCAATCAGGCGGCTGTAAGCAGGCGTAGGCTACGGCTTGACCAATGATACACACGATGGGTGGGGGGCGGTACCTTTCTGTGTTCGTGGTCAATCATTACGTTGTGTGGCTTCACATCTCTGTGCATGATTCCCATACTGTGGCAGTAGTCCAAAGCCTGAGAGATACGAAAAAAGATCATAACAAAAAGTAAGGGACAGAGAGAAATGATGAAATTAATAAAAAATGTGATTCACTACTTGTGCAAGCAGTTGGTCACGGTCTTCAAACATTCCAGTTTTAAATAGGAAAAATATCAAAACTCATTTTTGAACGTGATCCTACTGGTCTTATTGGAATCAATGATATATGCTAAACTATGCTAAAAGTGCTATCGCCAGACCCAGAGATCGGCTGAATAAATTCCAAACCAGTAAAACTCAACCTATTAACTCTTGTGGCCTATTTCCAAAAAAAAAGCTTTTCCTTTAAAGCAAAATACAGAAACAGTACTGCACTGTAATTGAAAAGATATCACAGAGCTTACCTTTAGGATCTCATACATGTAGAACCGAATGTCGTAGTCTGATAGCGTTTGATACAATTGCTTGGGAAAAAAAACAAAAAAAAGAGGTTGAGCTGAAATGATCGTGTTTGTTGCATTTAGTCTTAAATAAGCCAGTCATTATTTTTACCTTAAAGTCTGTGTTGTTCACATGTTCAAAAACCAGAGCTGGGGTTCGAGACTTCACAGAGAAACACAAGAGATGACAATTAGTGCGCTCACTATATAGTTATGATCACTACAGACACGTATACGTTTACTGACCACAGGGTCCTTGACAATGTCTCGAAGTGTGATGATGTTGGGGCCGCCTCTCAAATTCTCCAAAATTTTAATTTCTCGCTTGATTTTCTTCTTCTTTACTGGCTGCACACAGACAAGAGATACAACACAATCATTAATGACGATGCAAAGCATCAACTGTCAGGTTACACCAAATATCCATGTCAAGTAGACAATATCATCACTGGTTCATTTTGGATCACATCAGAGAAAGTCAGCACATTTTGATGAAAGATGATGAAAATAATGATTTCTGTGGTATATCATGAACCTGTGAATCCATCTGTAAGAAACAACAGAACATCATTCATCCCCACAAATTCCTAGAACATCTGACTAAAGTTATCTGACCCGACTGCGTCTAGACTCGTTTCTACAGCTTCATCCTCGTGTCTCCAGCTACGGGAAGTTCATTATACACGGTTCGGTACGTTACAGGACAGCGGCACTAATCTTGCAAACTATTTATCACTTTGTTTGAAAAGAAGCCCTCCTCTGGAGAAGTGCTATCGGGAGAATCTAGAGCTCTCTCTGGTTAAGAGCAGGAACTGGTCAGGCGCCTGCGGATCTGAACACCCGCCAACAGGTTCTGCTGTGGATACTATTCCCGCTGTCTGCCACAACACAAACAAGCGAGTCAAAGAAAATGAGAACAGGATGAGACATGAAGTCTAACGCTCTTCACCTTGAGTATTTTGACGACTACTTTTTCGTTGTTTGTTATGTTGATGGCTTCGAACACTTCACTGTATTTTCCTCGGCCGAGCTTTCGCACCAACTGATAATCATCTTGATTCCTGCGAACGACAAAAAAACACATTCACATTGACTTGTTTCTCTTTCATGTCAATACCTGGAAACCGCTTCATCAAACTCTCAAAGCCAACCACATTAACAGTAATGAAGAGATCTGAGTTGAGTGTGGGGCATTGTGGGATACTGTAACCTACGCTCTATTCTTTTATATGAATGATTTTACAATACAAATACATTGTTCATATTTTAAGTCTCCGTGCAACCTGTCGTCTCACACTCACCCCCACTCAACAACGTGAGATTCATAGTCCCAGTATTCCCGTGGTCTCTGTGTGTTGACGTCTGGATAAACGCGAGATCGACTCGTGACAGGGCCGGACATGATGTGCACGTCTCACGTCAGGACTGTGATCAGACAAGAAAAGAATCAATACAGGACTGAGCTTTCAGAACAACACACAGCGATACCATCCAGCCGCAATAAAAGCCTCGGGCCTTAAACTCTGGAGCTATTTGGGGGATTTCCGCCTGGATTTGGCCTCCGCAAATTGAAAAGCTTCCCATACCTACACGCAGAGGTGTATATACAAAAGTTTGGCATCATTTTACAGGACAGTGAGGTTTGAGGTTACATAAACTGTTGAAAGTGATCAAAATAACTGTTTATGTTGTAATAAACACACACAATAAAAGGAAGCGACTTTATTAATGCTATTGGAGCTGGAATAACCGCAGCTGCTGGCACCAGACTTGCCCTCCAATGGTTCCTCACCCGTGGGTTTAGGACAGTGGTCCCCAACCTGGGGGACGCCAGAGTTCAAATGAGGGGCGCGGGAACTGATATTCATCGAGGTCAAATAAAGCTGCATACAATGTTTCACTAAGCATTTTATATAAAAATATATTTGTATGTTTAAAAAAATCATGTGCTTCCAATGCCAAGATAATTTAATAATGTCCACTATGAATTCGGACACCACTAAAAATTGATGTCCACTTAAATAGTGCATTATATTAGGGTATAGGGGCAATTCCGGACACGGTCAAGTTTTTTGGATTTGTTGAACACAAAGTGAGATATTTGAAAGAATTTAGAAAAACAGTTCAGGGGCACCGTTGACTACCATCTAATTTGACCTACTTTGGCAGTCAATGATGTCACAGAATTTGCTTACAGTCTTCCATATATCTTTCTCTGTGTTCATCACAACAACGTCAGTTATACAGGTATGAAATGACACGAGGCTGAGTGAATGATGACAGAATTTTTATTTTTGGGTGAAGTATCACTATAATGTCATTTAAAATAAAACCCTTTGAAATTACATACAAAACTGCTGTTAGTGATAAATATGATTATAAATGTTGTCGGTCCACTCAACCGCCTTAATACAAGGAACTTTTTTATTTGTTCTAAACCCCGTCTTTGAAAGTGAATAACTCAGGCCCTGTGTGCTCTATCAAACTGCAGACAAGTTTGATGGTTACCAGCATACGGCAGCACACACCAGAATTTTTTTGACATCTTGCAATTCAAGTCACCATGTTCCACCCCGCCAAAATTGCTAAAACAAGATACTACAAGGCTTATTATTATGCTTTTTTATGATAACCATAGCAACATGACTTTCAAGGACTTTTATTCATATTTCTCAGAAGAAATCAAAATACTATGTCAAAGAGAGCAATGACACACAGTAGTACTTTTTGCCTTTTATTTTTCTATGATCAAACATCTTTCACACAGTAAATATAACATATAAAGAATGTGCAAATGTATATAAAGTGTATAGTCTCTTGTCTGACCAGATGAAGTAGGGGTCGCATTGGATGAGGGTGCAGAAGGGTCGTGGTCTCTTTGGAGGAACTCACTCATCATCTGATGAACTCGGACTGTAAAACAAAAAAACTCAGTTCATCCCAATGTTTTCATTTATATATAATAAACATCTGAACACTCGTCTAGCAAGCTTAGTCATGATAATAAATGAGGATACAAATAATACATTAAAAAACCTGGGTGAGTGTATAAACATAAACTTACTTTTCCAGAGATCAGGATCCTCTCCTTCAGTGAAGGCTGCCCCTCGCACCCAATCGAAGCTTGCGTTGCTCTCCAAATCCGTGTCACTGAGTCAATCTTTCTCTTCCACACAGCCTCTAACCCGAGAAAAACCTTCTATTGATGCCGTTTTCCATTTTTAGAAGCCATTTTTGGAGTTCCAAACGAGCCCGTGTGCATTGCTCCATGGTGTGTCTGAGCTTTGTTTTGTGCACGTCACCTCTTGTTTACGCTCAACAGCTGATTGGCTGATATAATCTCGCGATATACCGTCGTAAAGCTGAGAGGCAAAGCTTTCCAATGATATGCATGTCATCTGGATCGGTGCATGTTTTCATATTTTGCCGAATTTTTGAATATCATTACACTACTTTGTTGTGTTATGACATAGCAAGGGATTATTCATGCAAACAACCTCAGTCAGAAAACACTGAAAATGAGCTCATTTTGTAGAGTAGAACCTATGATAGAAGATGATGTAGCGTTTGTGCTGTCTACTGCAGCTCACGGAGCAAATATTCAATTATATCAAATTTGTTTACAAAAGACGATTTCATACTTCACGATGCATTCGAAGACTGTTGGATGTGTGATTATAATTCGATTTAAATAACTGTGAAAATTTATTCCTGGGAATGAGAGCTTTAATTTGATGTATGACTATGTGTCATATTTGAGCAATAAGAAAAATATGAATACTGGGGGGCTAGAGATAGTATAAATTAAGTGTTAACAACTTTCTTACAATAAATTAAAGGTCAAAGTGAGGCATATCTGCAGAAAATAGAGATTCTAAGCTTTCAAACAGTAACAAATATGGGGTTCTTGGTCCACTACTGACCCTTAAAAATGTAATTAATATATGTCATTCCGGACCGGGTACTTTAAACCCGTGACCTGATCTGCATGTGGTACAGAATGAAAGTAAAGAAGACCGTATGACCGAGACGTTGGGCTATACAGACCCCTGACTCTCTTATAAATTGGACCTAGGTGCTTAAACACTGGCCAGAAAAGTTTTAGTCTGAGTGCAAGCAGAGCAAGGAAGAGTAGACCAAGCGCTCCAAATATGTCATCACATTCTTTCAAGGTTAAAAATGCACACAAAGAAGATTTATGAATATCTACACAACTGAACTGCAAGCTATTTGATTTTACCATAGTAAAGAGGGTATGTAAAACCAGGTACATTTCTGAAAACACCGTGTTTGCGAAAAACCATTCACTAAGGATCATTTTTGTGCTGGATTAGATTTTGGTTTGCTTCATTCCAGAGATTCCCGACAAAGAGAGAGCACAGCGCTAAACCTGATATCACATGTTGCTTTTAAAGTCACAATGCTTGTATTCACTGAGAGTCAGCGCTGGAGACAAATATTTTGTTAAGGTCCCAAAAAGGGTCAACCAAAGCCAAAAAATGATAAGGTTTACCTTAAATAATGTTTGTGGGCAGCCAATGAAATCTTGATGACTTTATCGTTGTACTGGCAAGAGGGTGAAACACTACACACCTATAAAGCAACACAAAACAAGTAACATTAAAAATCATCAATGACGTCAGTTGGGATTACTGTAAATAAAACATGCTGCGTGCAGCCAAACAAGACGGTCGACACAGACATCAGCATTGAAAACACAATAACACACAACCATCAACACAGATGTTGTGTGATGTTTGACAGGTTTGTGTTTTATCATGTCAGTCACTAGACTGAAATGTAAAATAACCATCACATCAGCATTTAAGATTCTCCTACATTGATGCAGACATGAACCATTTTCTCAATATTATTCAGTGCTCAAGTCAATACCACATAATTCCCCTGAAATACGTTCAAGCTCTGTTAGAGGCGGGACTACCTGTGTCACGATCCAATGGCAGCTTCACTGTAAACAGCCTCTTTTTATAATTGACCACATTTAGGCCAGAAATAAAAATTCTGTCATTTTTTCCACCTTTTCAATCAAAACCTGTATGTGACTGTTCATTGAGTGGAGCACAAAAGACATTTTGAGACATGTCTCGGTGGTTTTGTGATCATACAATGGGAGTCAATAGAGTTAAATTTTGTGTGGTTATCGATATTCTTCAAAATATCTTCTTTTGTGGTCTGCAAAAGAAAGTCAGTAATACAGTTTTGGTCATGGGAGTGAATAAATTGTCTTCCATTGGAACTGAATCATTAGTTATAAGTGATGTCGGGAGCCTGTTGCTAGTAATATGATAAAATATGATGTTGCTGTATGGCCACATTAAATGCACCCTTGACACATGCCCTTTAATTAAATATGGATACACTCCAGTGTTTACAGTTATTGATAACTACCAAGAGACCAACCCACATATTCAAACAAACACTAGTGAAAAGAAACCAGGAGCGCGCAAACTGTGTCTCAAAACCTAGTAATGTGACCACCTAAACAGCATTTCTGGCAAATGCTGTCTACATCAGGGGTTCTCAAAGAGTGGTCCGCAGACCACCAGAAAAATCATGGCCAAGAAATAACGCCACATTTTATTTAAATATTAAAAAGTGCATATTTTCAAATGGGTTTATTATTCCCACCAACATTAACTCTGCGTCAGCAAATGCCACACCAAAGGGGGTCCTCATTTAAAGAAATCCCTGGTCCAAAAAGGTTTGAGGAGCGCGGTCTGTCTATGGATGTATAGTTTGGGACACAAAAATAAGACAGATGGCAAGATTTAAGAATACAAAAATGTGACAAACCCTTTGAAGTGATGGTTTGGGGGTCAATTTCTCCCCAGATTAAACACATTCACTAACATGCAGAATCACAACGATTTAGTAAAAATCATTGCTCGTACAATTGTACCTTTTCCTATTCTGTCAGTATTTAATCCAAATATTTTATTAAAACCACATCCACCCATTTAATATCCCACATCTATTCCTCTAACACCATTTCCAACTTCTATTAACATCATACGAGGTATGAATAAATACTGGTTTCATCATTTTGATTTATTTCTAATTCTAATGATGAAGATATTAAACGGGGAAAAATCATAAGATCAGACTTGAACTCTCATTCAGATCTGAATGGGCAGCATCAGTTGGCAGCTAAACTAAAAGCCTCTCATTTAGCTTATTTATTTAATAAATCTACTCTCAAGCATATTTTAAGACATAGTATAAACGTCAAACACAATAAAATACGGAGCGAATCGTCGAGTTAATCTTTATATTATTAGCATATCATCACGTTAGCCTCCAGCCGTGCTAACATTTAACATCTACAGATTAAACGCATTATAGAAACACAATGAGGTAGAAAACACAATATACAATTCCCACACTGTACATATAATAATTAAATGATGATATACCGGGTAGAAACTCGTGTTATATGGTATAAATTGATTAAATAAAATGCGGTTTGGATTACCTCTCTGCTCTCTGTTAATATGGCGGAGGAGTTAGCGCGAGGAGACGCGACGCTCCTCCAGTCCTGCAGGGGGCGCGAAAGAGCGGCGCGCTCACTCAAGCTGACTTCCGCTCAAAGAGGCTCGATTTCTAGACATCCCGCTGTCAGTCGAAGCCATTCTATTACTCTGAGGCTGAGACTATTCTTTACTAAACCAGCCATCCCACTCTGCATTGTAAAAATGTTCGTGATTTTAACAAAAAATCATTTTAAAATGCTAGGGTAAAACCTGTTTAACTGTTAAAACCCTTCACATATATAGTTATATGTCCTATAGTTATGTACATTAGTGTGTGTTGTATTACTTTCTACGTTATTAAATGAATTGTTTTGAGTCACATCTGTTAGTCTCATCATGTTGTGTGTATGACACTGTAAAAGTAAAAGCTCCACTTTACCCCAGATAGGTACACAGACTGACCGATTTTTATGTTTTGTGAAGTATAAGTATATCCCAAAATGTTATTCTAAAAATCTGACTGAGACTGTAAATTCATGGACAAGAATGTTGGCATTGGGAGTCAGTAGGTCATGTGGGTTCATTGTGTGTCTGAGTATCACATGACTCACTGAATGAATGGGATGCCAGGTTGTTGGTCTTTTATTTGATAGAAATATTCTTTGTTATCAGCTCATCTGACCTTAATTAAAATGCCAGATACAAAGACCTGAAGTGTGACACTCTAGAACTCAATGTCAGCAGCTTATGAAGCTTATTAAATGGCCTGTCTGTCAAAGTAATAAAGAAACGGGCCAATTAACCTGATGACAGGCAACTCAATTACCCATTTTGCCAATTGTAATCCAACCTAATGTGGACTTGCACTTCAGAAAGACAACGGATGGAAGAAACCTAGTCTGAATAAGTGTGGTTTTCAATGCAAGTAAATCTCTTTGTGAAACCATTTCACTTAACGTAAGCCCTTCTGTCTGATTCATTATTTAGATTTTTTTAAATGCTATTAAGAAATGTTTAATTAACCATTTTAGACCTAATTAGATCATTATAACCTTAAAAAAACCTTCTTTTTCGCGATACCAAAATTTGAAAAAGTCTGTCCAGCAATTTTGACGAAGAACATCTCTAAAGTGTGAATCAGGACAGTCTTGAAGTTTAATACCTGTGAAAGTAAAGCCACCTGAAACTATTTGATAGAATGCCGAGTAATTGACCGTGGATTATTCATCAGACAGTCTCATGTGATACTTTCTCAGTATTAAAAAGTGATTCAATCCCATCAGCCACTGAATAAATCCTGTCTGGTATGTACTGGTTAAAGAGCGTCATTTTTTCACGATGATGGAAGGCAATGAAACTTATCTTGACATCATGACAGCTGGCACAGGGTTAACGCACTTTATCAGTAGAGGTCACAGCTTCTTATCGACCACACAAATCATACGGCACTCAAATTTGTGTGATAGTTGCTTTATTGCAAAATAATTCTTCAATCTTCATGGTACACAAGCCTTTAACATATGTATATAATATTTGAACAAATTGAATGCAGTCACAATCAAGAAAGGCCAATCGCAATATAATTCTTTTTTTTTATAAATAATAATATACATGTTTTATGTAGAAGCTCCTTCAGGTTATGAGTAATTCTCTCAAATGTGGACCTATTATATAAAAAACGTCCTTATTAATTGAATTGTGTGTTCGTTAACGACTCTGTTCCTGAAATCATGCCAACACACCTCAGCAAACAAAGGTTTCTGAGTTCATACTAATCCTCACGGTCGTGTAACCCGAGCGAGGTGGTTTTCTCTAATGTAACGTGCCTTTTTTCAATCCCGAATGAGTACATTATGTACGGTCCCGCTCATTTCCAGGGGTCCAGTGTGCCCTCGGGCCCGTTTCACATACACATGTAAATCTGACCTTACCAGCTTTCAAAGACTTCCCTCGCCAACGTGTTTCTTGAAAAGACAGCTAAGCGGCCGTAATGTGGCCTAGCGAGGGATCCTCAATGGTTAATTATCCATTTACGCTTTTAAAGGGAAAAATCCTTTTAGCGTGCAGACAGAGGAGTCCTTTGATAGCGGGTGAGGCTGCTCCGAAATACCACAGCGGAGGACATGTCAAATGTAACTCTATTACACAGGAACACTTTCTCCCATTATCAAAACTCTAACCCTGGTTCTGCTTCAGAGCGGCCCGTTCCATTTTACCACAGGCGCCCATGGAAATCCACGAAAGGTAAAACCCAGATGGGTAGACTTCCTGTCTTGTCTCGAGATGGCCCGTTTCCATTGGCAGGAGTTTGGTCTGATAAAGGGAAAAATAGTCGACAGATTGAATGACGAGTCTCTGGTTGGGACGTTGAAGAGATCTTAGTCTTACGTTTGTTTGTGAGATTCTCTGAGATCTTCATCGGGCCATTGTTTGTTGAAATACTCGAAACGTTATGTGTGTCATCACGGCAGACTTACGTCATACCTCTCCGGTTCCTCTCGCGTCTACTCATGACCTTCGGTGGATTCCCGACCTTCTGGCAACTCAACGTACCTCAAAACGACAGGTCATGCGTTCGGCCCAAGACGTTACCCGACACTGTTTTCCAGACTGTCTCTCCCTCCAAATTAATCTCAAGAAAAAGCAGGAATTTCCTGAACACGGATCTCACAGTCTTTCCTGCAGCGCTGAGCACTAATACCTCCGACTTTATCGCTGGCATCATGACAACAAGAGGCCAAAAAACAAGCGCCATTTCCCCAACACCAGGCTTTTGACTGAGGCAAACTTCTATTTATCTTCTGCCAGGCCGCTATTGCCTTACAGAGCAATTAGGTTTACCTTTCCCTCCGAATACTGCCCTGAGACCCAGGGAATCCCCCCATTGAGTAAACCCACCGGCGGTCTATGGGGCATCAGACTGACGTGCACAGGTCAAAGACCACCTGAGGATCAGATTAACCACGACCTCCTGCTCGCATCACAACTTTCCACAGAAACGCAACACTTCCACCTACGCAGAAAGCGAAACACGTTACATATGCAGCGGGTAACAAAAGGTTTACTGTCACACAAAGGAAGCGATAGAGACTCTTTCATTGGGAATGTACAGGAGACATACGAATCCTTACATTAAGCCGTGCAATTAACGTAATCCAAGACGAAGTTGTTTTCCCCTCTCCTCTTCTTTCACAATAAGCGCAGCTCTCCTCCCACAATCTCAAAGGCCTTTGAAGAGGTATAAAAGCGTCGACGGATGGTGTCGCCACAGGACCAGTTCAAGTGCAATACTACATAGTGTACTGTAGACTGCAGGAGCCCATCTCTGACCTCCGACCATGCTCACCAGGTAAGACACCTGACATCATTTCATCAAACACAGACTTTACTTTAGTTACCTTCATATCATCACAATTAAACTGTTTAGAAATCTAGAAATGCACACATCACAGGAGTTGATATTATAGAAAGTGTCTTCTGTTAATAAAATGAAGATGGAATTTCAATTCACGGCATCTGTGAGAACCTTAAAATATTGACACATAATGCATATGTACAACTCTATGAAAATAATTCTATTCTATGATGTTATGATAAATATATACCGTTGATAAATGATGCAATTATAGTTAGTATAGTTAGTAGTTAAATGTAGGTAGATTAAGTATAGAACGAACGCTAAATTTGTACACACAGTGAATTCAAATGATATAAAACACTATTTTATTATATTTTTTTCTTCATCATTACAGGGACAGTTCATCCAAAAATAAAAAATTCTGTCATCGTTTACTCACCCTCAGGTTGTTTCAAACCTGTATACATTTATTTGTTCCAATGAACACAGCCAAAGATATTTAGAAGAATGTTAGCAATTTTCAGTTCTGGGACATCATCTACTACCATAGAAGGAAATATATATATATATTTAGTTCTGTTGAACACATAATGAGATATTATGAAGAATTTAGGAAAACAAAGAGTTCTGGGGCATATTTGACTACCATTTAATTCTTCCTATATGGTAGTCAATGATGTCCTGGAACTAAAAATGATTAACATTCTTCCAAATATCTTTCTTTGTGTTCATCAGAACAGAGTTAATTATTCAGCGTGAGTAAATGATGACAGCATTTTCATTTTCGGATGATCTATCCCTTGACGTTCTTCTAATATAGAACAAAACTCCAAGCTGAAGACAGTAGGAACCTGAAATGTATTTTAGAAAGAAAACCATTCAGTTATGTTGAGGCATTAAACATTTCTTTCAGAAGTTTTTATTTATTAATGGACTCACAAAATGCTCTATACAATATCACACGCACAACGCACATGTTTTTCATTAGGTGGCCCTTTTTGTCTGTATTAATAAATGATTATTTATGTTATGTCACAGGTACATTCTAATCCTCTGCTCGTTGGCGCTGGTTCTGGTCGAAGCAGACACTGAAGCAGGTGAAAGAATCATTTTCCTCTAGAATTTTGACAGACAAAAGCCTATGAAATATGTATCATCATAGAGAATTGTTATTTTACTTAACATGTTCTGATATAATAAAGCAATGCATAAATTGCCTTTAACATATAAACTAAATGAAGTGCAGATGTTTTCACGTTGTTAATAATATGACATATGCATTTCTTTAAACTGAAAAATGCAATGAAATATTGATTTTTCATTATAGCTGATGGAGGGTCCCAAGCCATTTTTGCCACAGGTAAAAACACATCGAGTCTGAAACATTCAGCACATTTTCGTGTCACCCTGTAAATATTAATTTAAACAATTTTATGAAAATATATGAAAAGGATTATTTTCCACCACAGATCAGGACTCAACCTCAGACGAGGCACCAACTGGTAAGTGTTCACATTCTGTTTCTGAATCACAGAACCTGCACTTTTACAGACGGAGCGTCTCACCCGACTGCTTTTCTGTTCTGTTATTCACAGAAAGTATGAACTTGGCTTTGTCCGACCTCCCCAACGGTGAGTTTATCATCCATCACATGCAGGAGAGAAGCTGGTTTTAGAAAGTCTGGGGTTCAAACGGTGCACGAAACTGTTAAACGATGTTCACGATAAACAGAAGGATTGTCATTTTTAGAAACGAAAAAACATGTGTGACGAGGAATCCACTACTAGTACTGAGCCTAGCCTTACACAGCGCAGTTCACACTTTTTTTATCCCTTCATCATTTCCTCTCCCTCATGTCATTCAAAACCTGTATCACTTTCTTTCTTCTTCAGAACACAAAAGATGTTTTGAGGAATGTCAATAACCATTCAAAACTATACCCCATTGACTTCCATTGTATGAACAGAAAACATTGAGACATTTCTCAAAATCTCTTCTTTTGTGTTCCACTGAAAAAAAGACACATGAGGATGAATAAATGAGAACAGAATTTGTATTTTTGGGTGAACTGTGCCAGGGATTTCCTCAAGATGCAGACCAGTCTGGTGTTAGTTTTTATAAGTCTGCCCTCTAGTGGTGTCTGTAAACTCACACACATCTTATTTCCATCCTCAGACATCTCTCCTAAAATTCCTTGTCAGAAAAGAAATCTTAAAAAAAAAAGACTTTTAATTAGATTAGATTTGAAATCCCTATATAAATGGCAAACCTGAGCACAGTTTGAGACAGTGTTCAAGGAGTAATTCACTTCAAAATTTGTCCCTATTGACTTTCCATACTAGGAACAAAAATGATTATGGAAAGTCAATTGAGACAAATCTTAAAGTTAACTACTCCTTTTAGGTAAAAGTAAAGAGACTCATGTAAAATGAAAAAAAGCACAACATGAAAGCAAAAGTCTCCATTTGCTTTACATTCAATTTAATTGTTGTACTACCAATAGAATGAAGATGTTAATGAGATCTCATCTGTGATTTTTCTTTTCTTCATGTCCAGATGAGCTTTTGTATCATAATGGAGCAACTGCAGGTATGACAAATGAAGCACAGTTAATGATAAAAATAAAGAGTATTAATTCAATTAAACTATAGACAATCATTTGTAAAAATAAACATCACAAATATTTGTAATAATGAATCTTCCTATGTCATCTTATAGATGCCAGCAGTACTAGTGCAGAGACAGGAAATAATTGTGAGTATCAGAAAATAAGACAAATCTCAAATTTTAATTTTCCTATTAATTCACACTAAATAGCGCAGTTAAAGACAACCGGCATTAACACTAAATGTCTCTTTCTATTCTCAGCACCTCAAGTAAATGATGTACCCAAAGCCGGTGAGCAATTAAATGATATACAATAATTATACTATTATATGTACAGTGAAAAACAATATATACAGTGGTTTAGAATACTGTATGTGTAGTGTAGAATTCAGTTCATTTGTTTTTGCATTATTACATTACTTTTATATTTTCCCTAAAAAGTTTAATTACTGCATTAGGAAAACTTTTTACTTTTAAAACTGTATTTACATCATGGTAGAATTTATTTGATGCATATGTTTTATAAAAATATAAGATTATAAAGTACTTTACTGTTGTTTAGTTTTTACAATAGTAAACTGTGCCAAATTTAGAGATGACTAAAGTTTTTAAATGTATACTATAGTATTTTGTAGTATTAGCAAAAGCTGAGAACCTGTATTGAATGTAATATTTACTACGGTAAACTGTTATACATTTTTTTTTTTATTACACTTTGTGAATGTACACTATGGTACTCTCCAGTATTAACAATGTCAAATTGTAGTAAATAATGTAGTATACTTTCATTTTTATTATGCTAAGGTTTAAAGGTTCATTTTACTAAAGTTTACAATAGTAAATACTTTATTATATAACATTTTCTTTTAATGTGTTTTCACCCATTCGCTATTAACATCTTACGTTTGTTTATTTGTTTTTAGATGCAGCTCAATCTAGTATGGAAGACCATGATGGTAAATTTCAGATTGTAATAAACACATACAGGGAATAAACGTTAATCTACAAGTCGTACCGTTTTTGCGAACTCTGTGTCTCTCTCTTCAGAGGACGAAGGTCCAGACTCGGAGGAGGTGGCAGTGGTGAAACCCGCCCCAGTTCCAGTCCAACGGGCAACCAAATCCCACAATTCATCAGCACGCAAGCGCAGCAAACCCTCCTCTGCCACAAAAAAGAGATCAAGAAACCTTCGTCCATGAGACGTGAACTGACAGGGAATCATAGAAAGACCCGTCATGCCAAGGCAGTAATATAAGAAAAACAAACATTATTGTTTTTGTTTGCAGCGGCATTTTTTATGTTTTGAGAATCTTGAATTAGACCTTATCTTCTGTGATGTACTGATTTATCTGTGTTTGTCTATTTGTTTGGTTTTATGACATTCGGCACAGACTCTCTGTTAATGTGAGCTACACTGTTGTGCTTGCCAAAAATTCTACCAAACTCAACCCAGAGGTCAGGCTGACACAGACACTTTGTAGAGATTACTTCATTTTAGATCAGACAATACATTATTTAGATTTTTATATTGAATAAGATTCATAGACAGTTCGTTTTGTTTTTGATCAATTACAGGATAAAGTTACGGGATAAGAATCGAAATATCTCAGACTTGACGACAAACACTGGTGCTGGCAACCTGATGTGCTCAGATGTGCCGAGACTTTTAGCTCTTACAAAATACACAAGCCTTTGCTCTCCTCACAATGTCAGTGTTTAAATCAAAAGTGTTTCTATCTTTGTTTTCAGTAACTTTTTTTATAAACAAAGTATTTAAAATTATTGAATTTAAATAATACAATCAAGAACGTGTTATTCTGAAGCATTTCTTTCTTTTTATTGTACTCCTAATAAAACACAAAGCAATGACTATGGTAAACAAAAACAATGTGTTGCTTCATTACTGTTTATTGTTTGCTTCAATAAAAAAGAAAGAAAAAGGAAGAAAGAAAGAAAGAAAGAAAGAGGAAGGAAGGGGAGGGAAAGAGAGAAAGAGAGAGAGAGAGAGAGAGAGAAAGAAAGAAAGAAAGAAAGAAAGAGGAAGGAAGGGAGGGAGGGAAAGATAGATAGAGATAGAGAGAGAGAGAGAGAGAGAGAGAGAGAGAGAATGAAAGAAAGAAAGAAAGAAAGAAAGAGAGGAAGGAAGGAAGAAAGGAAGGAAGGGAGGGAGGGAGGGAGGGAGGGAGGGAGAGAGAGAGAGAGAGAGAGAGAGAAAGAAAGAAAGAAAGAAAGAGGAAGGAAGGAAGGAAGGAAGGGAGGGAAAGAGAAAGAGAGAGAGAAAGAGAGAGAGAGCGAGAGAGAGAGAGAGAGAGAAAGAAAGAAAGAATCAATGAAAGAAATAAAGAAAAAAGAAAGAGAGGAAGGTAGAAAGAAAGAAAGAAAGAAAGAAAGAATTTTGAGCTTTCAATGACTTATACAAGAAATGCAAAATGCATGAATAATAAATAGAAATGTTATCATTTAAACTAACATAAAAGCAAAAGCAGTGCAGAAATGATCTTTTATAAGTGAACTTTCTTAGTGAAATAGAGTGAGTTGTGAAAAAAGAGATTCGTTCAGCTACACTAACAATGATTCACTTAACATGTGATCCAGAACCATCAAGTACTTTCCCTGCGGACACACCTGATACCTGCGACACACATTAGGTCGTTCAGTGGTCCTCTAGAACTCTATACCTTACACTGTATGTGTCCACTTAAGCCTATAGAGTGTCTTTCTGTGGAAAGGTCGTGCCGTTCTCTCACGCTAAAGCTGATACCTGTTTGGAGTCCTGTGACGTCCACGGCTGCTTTCATACCGAACCGGACCTGGCACACTAAACCAGAGGGCTCTCTTTCTCTGAACTATACGCAACATTTCCATCTCAGAATCCTGCTCATAGACACAAACGTCACATACAGAGTATTGTGAAAACTCTCTGAGCTGTAGTGCACTTCTTTTACTTTTATTCATGAATATGAAAACGTTACTGCGTGGAATGAACATCAGTACATTTTTGACATTTTAACTTGTCAAAACACAAAGTCAAATTTCTGTTTTTCAAAACGGCATCAAATGCAACATTTCATAATATAAAACATTATAATTCAACGCGAGCTTTATGTGCTAAAGAGGCCAAAATCTAACTTGTAAATTCACATTTTGGTATGAAATATTCCACACAAACTATCATTGTGCATTACGTATCAAATCTATTCTGACAAAAGAGAATTTTTACATAAATCTCACCCGGTTGCTTTGAAGGTTCTGGAAAAAGCTTTAGATTTGGTCACCCTATGGGAGGAAAATGTATGGACGATGTAAGCCACCGCTTCTCACACGGGTTTCCATAAATCCCCGAACAAATGCAGTCAGACCAACATACACAGTAAAGCCACATTTCATTAACTTCTTAACACCTTAATCTGTTCTGTCTAATAAAAAGTTGAAACGAAAAGCTTGAAAGCGCAGCTAGTAGTCAAACATCAGAGGAATATGAAGAACAACCTGTTGCGTGTTTTGGAGGCCATGTTATTTCAAATGAAGGAAGCCCTTGTGTTTAACAGCGCTGTGACTGCTGGACTCCTCTCATATCAGCTTCTGAGCTTACTGGAATCAAAACCTCAATGTACAAACAATGAAAACAGTTCAGATGCTTTTTACACCACCGACTGTAAGCTGCGTGGAACGTGTTCAAAGTTCTTCATTTGGATGATACATACTCTTTTAATATGGATTTTTTGTTAGGTTGGGAAAGAGACTCTGTGCTGCGCCCTTATGGTGATGAGAGATATTACAATGGAAATGTGAAAAGCATTAGCATTCTCAACTTGGTAGTGCTCATACAATGAAAACAAAAAATCGAATATTTCCAACGAATGTTAAGAAATTCCTGTCATAATGTGTAACATTCATAGAAATCTTACAGGGATACTTCACCCAAAAATGAAAATCAAAAACAGATCTGCCCCCATTGACTCCCATAGTAGGAAAATTATTTTATAATTTCTTTTGTTCTGTTGAACACAAAAGAAGATATTTTGAAGAATGTAAGTCTTCGGAAGCACTTTTGACTACCATTGTATTTTTTTCTACTATGGGAGTCAATGGGGGGCAAAATCTGCATAAGCATTCTTTCAAATATCTTTCTCTGTGTTCATCAGAACAAAGACATTTATGCAGATTTGGAACAACATGAAGGAGAGTAAATGCTGAGAGCATGTTCATTTTTGGGTGAAGTATCACTTTAACAAGATGCTACTGGAGCAAATTCTTATTTTGAAAGTTAATAATGTCTTTCTATATGGGAGATGTATGGAAGATCTAGAAATAATAACAATTGACTTTATATTACTTCTGCTTTTCCTCTGTGCCGTTTATTTCATTGGTAACACAACTGGCAATAATGATCCAATCAGCATTTCCGAGTATATAACAACTATAAACACAAGTCAAATTTATTTTACAGAATCGTCTTGCATAACTTCACCGTCATGGGACATGGACTTCAATGGACGTCAGAGAGAGATGGATTTATCAGCGACATTAAGCACAAACAGGCTTTTACTCCGCAGGGCTGTAAGACATTCTTACATTTCACAAGCTGTTACCATTGACTCCCTCTCATACAGATGAGATACAGGACATGACTATCTGACTCTGTACACATCTACAAACAAACACTCCAAACCATCTACTATAACACTTCAAAATGCTTCAATATTTAAATTTCGGTTCTTTACCGAATTCTCAATGAACTCGTCCGACAACATCTGTGTTTGAGAGATAAAAACATCATCACAACTTCGAAACTACATGGATTTGCAATTAAGGACACAAACAATAAACATGGACAAAAATATCACCCTCAGGGGGGAGCTTTGTGACACGTGCTAGAAAACAACCACCTAACAACACCTTAGCAACCAAATAGAATCAAATCAAATGGAATAGAATAACGGCGCACAGCCAGGCTGTGAAAATGGTTGCATGTAGTGCTTCACGCGTAATGAAGCAGATATAGTGTAACACAATGTGCACTTTACAATATAAAACATGTGATGTGTATGTATCACAATTATTTTAAGCCACAGAGAAATAAATACGCAGCTGGCAATTTTATTTTAAATGTTGCATCAGAACACAGCAAGTGACTTCTAGATTCTTCTCCTTTGTTTACAGAGCAACAAACCGCAGTATTTAAAGCGTGTTGTTGGATTTAAGCTGATGAACACAGAATTTCAATGATCGCCGGCTGTGGTCCACAGAAACGTCAAGTAAATCTAAAGCTCACACAATGCTGCAGGAACGCATGCCACCAACTAACTAACCTCACTTTACCGACCGTTTCTGAGGGAGAGCGTTTACACTGCGATGCTTTGTGAAAGGTTAGATCACTGAGAATACAGGACAAGCAAATAAACAGAAAAACAAGAGAGAGAGAGAGAGAGAGAGAGAGAGACGTTCAAAGTGACATGACAGCTAAACTCACGACGGCTCTCCCTCCAGACAACCTAACCATAATCCTAACCTAAACAAAGTCCTGATAACAAACAATGATTTTTATTATTTAAAAATGAACCGAGTCAGGATTGCTTACAATGGAGTCATGTGTGTTTTGTGGGATCGTGTGAAAGCGTTTAACAGGTCACGGGGTCATCTGCTTAAACATGCTGAACTCACATTCATATTGGATCATCGGTCACGAGATGGAAAGGAGAAAGAGGCGAGAACATATGACGTGTTGATCAACATTAAAAAATAAAAGCACACGGTTGGTAAATGGGCCGATGAAACAAGTCTCTTTTGAAGACATGAACTCAGCCTTTAGATACACCGTAAACTAGAAAAAAACAGAAATATACCGCAAACATTTTTTTCTCTGTAAAATTATAGGATACAAGGATATATATGAAATATTTTTTCTTGTAGAAACTGACATTTTCTGGCAGCTAGGGTGCCATAAATAGACGGTAAAATAATGGCTTTCGCCAGTAAAATTACACTTTCCCTGTTTTTCCTGTAAATTTGCGGTCTTTTTCTGTAATTGGTTTTTGACCGTAAATCTATAAAATACTGTAAAATTTTGCTTTTACATTTTACGTGGAAAATCTGTAAAAAAAAAGAACAGAAAATCACAGTTATTTTACAGTGTACATGGTATGAACTCAAAGCCAAACTCAAATTTCAAATATTTATTTGTATTTCAGATCCGAACCATTGCAAGAATCATTTGCTCACAAGTGTAAAAAAACTGTAATGTGAGCAGTCAAAAAGCCAAGTTTCCCCATTTAGCAAGCAGCAACGTCACACCTACATCATCGCAGGCTGTCAAAAACCCCCTGGAATGGCCACGACAGTCTCACACTTTCAAGAAAACTCTAGACGCAGCTAATCTCCAAACAGAGCCGAAAGGCAGCAGGGAACTCCCCAAAATCACCGGCCATCAGAAGCCCTTTAGAAAGGCCGCCGGACCCTATAGAGATCTGATGAGACATTTAGTGCCTGACTCATTTCCTCAACAAAAGCTCATTTACATCCCACACTAACACTGACTTGTTTTCCTGTTCGTTTGCATATAAAAACATACCTAACACCGCATTGATGAACGACTCCAGTGGTGTGTTAAATGTGAATGGGTTTGCAATGATTAACCTTTACTGGGAATATGCGCTCCAGTGCTGGACAACCATGTTTTTAAGCCCAATAAATTTCTCAATGGAGCTACAAAGAGGCTTTGTTTGTCGTACGGCTACTCTCAGCAGAGAAACAGAAGCTTTGAAAGAGGTCGGCCGGTGTAGCACAACCGCAGGTGTGTGAAGATGAAAGTCTTGCTCGAGGGTTCTTCTGTTTACAAATGCAACATAAGGATTGTTATCAGACAATTATTCAACTATACCTAAAGAAATAATAAATAAAAATAAATAAAGAGGCAAATATGAAAACCTTTTACGTGTCACATGATCACGTTATGTGACTCTAATCTGCACTGTTTATAAGTATCATAATGGTTCTTGCTAGGAACAACCCAGTTGTGAATCCCAACACCCTAGCAACCGCACGGAACTGCCCTGGCATCCATCAGTAACATCTTAGAATTCTGGTGATGTAATATCCTTTACATTATTATCAGAACATTTGAAAAACTATACTTTTAAATTAATTCATTACTTAATTGTTCAAACAATAATTTACATTTATTAATTTAGCAGACAAAATACAAGAGCATTTAACATCTCAGCTAAAAGATTCACAGGCTTAAGAAAAGCACATACATTTTCACTGAATGGCTTTCATATAGATATTTCTTGGATTAATGGTGACACTGACGATGGTTTTCCAGAACATATGAAACAAAAGTTGAAAGAAAACCATACGTGTTCTTATTCTTAAATCCCAATAACAAATGTATTAAAACACGAATCACACATTTTTTTTGCATGTGTGTACTTGGTGTTGATGTCTTGTTTGTGCCATTTCATTCCCATTCAACACGAAACATGAAAAGGAAATATTCACCAAACAAATTAGACATTCAATGGGTCATGTTCTTTCTAACACAAAAGAGTAATGAATTATCAATTTGATCAACAATATATGTCTCATGATCAATGTTTACCCTGCAGAACAGATCAGTCTGTCCTAGACAACTTCAATATAAAGAAACAAACAGAACATTTTCTGCCCAGAAAGCCTTTGTTTTCTTTCTAAGAGCAAAACCATGGAATGAGCGAAAAACAGCGTCTCAGGAGAAGCAGCAGGACAGCAGTTGAGACAGAAACACCAGCAGCAGCATATTTATAAAAGCTGTTAGGAAACACAAACAATAGCAGGACGGCCTGATTTCTTAACCCTGTTTTAATGAGAGGAACTTTGAGGAGCTCTCATGTAACGCCTTTGGTCTTTAGCTCAACCCCCTCAGAGGCCACGAACCACAGAGGGTATAAAAGATCCCAGATCGGCTTTATTCAGGCTTTAAACCTGCATCACTACAGCAAATCTTATTCTGCATTTCACTGGCTTTGCGATGCTGTTCCGGTGAGTACATCACAACTCATGGACTCACATTAATCTGTTTTTTTGTCAGAAGCTCGTTTCAATGAAACATTGTTGTTATGTTGTATTTATTGTTACAGAAGATGAGAGAAACATTTATTAATTGAATCTAGTTTACTTTGGGAATTGATTCATTTTTTTAGTTGCACAAAATCTGGATCTAACCAAGTTTTATGAAAACCACAGGATATTAACAAAAAAAGACAGGAATTAAAATCACAACATTTGGAAATGCTGCAAGAGAAATATGTTGTTAAATTCATACTATGATGTTTTTTACATGGTCACAAATTGCAAGACATCAGGCTCAATGTCAAAATATCAACTCTTAGGGAAAGAAGATAAAAGAGAAATTGAAACTGTTCCTAAATGATGCCAAATTAAACTCTTTCCATCTCATCAAAATACAACCCAAATATGTGAACTTTTGGGTCTTCTATACTATTTATTTTCAAACATGAATGATTTTCTCTTTGGCCACTTCTGTAGGACGCTGGTTGTTCCGTTGGTCTTCGCATTAGTGGCCGTCTCTCTTTCTGCACCGATAAAGGGTAAGAAAACGTCCTTTGTACGTCATGTTACACTTGCCGGTGTATGGACTACATACATACAGTTTCAGATAAACCCTTAATCTCTAAATGACTGTGATAAATAACAGATCTTGTCTTTTGGTAACATGAAGCATTTGCTGCCTCTCTCTACTGAGACTGTAATCAGAGCTCTCAGACCACACAATAGAGTTCTGTTCACCTGTGAGAAACACACCGGGCCTCTATAGGAGACTCGCTCTTATAGCTCAATGCATTAAGATCACTAACCTCTGTCTTTTCTCCGGCCTGTTTTTATGCAGATGGAACAGACAATGATGGTAAGAACGTTTGGTGCTTTTTTATGCACTTTTTATATTTACTGTATAATTGTGATACATATCATCATTTCTACGTACAGTAGATGGTCGTGCAATAAAAGAACAAATGCATTGCTTCTTACAAATGAAATCTCATTAATTGATCAATAGTTTCTCCTAAACAGCAATGACACAAATTTAAGAATGATCTTGTTGTCAATGTTTCTCTTGTGGAAAAAGAAGAAAACAGGCCAGTCATCTCCTTGTTTGAGGGGAGACACCAAAATCTGTGACCGAGTCAAGATGTTTCTCATTAATCTGTGATACGGTCAAATTCATTTAGTTCGTCCACATTCTCTTTAAAACTCTTTAGTGTGAAAGTCAGCAATTTGTGACTACCTTTATCTGAAAAAAATGAGAAAACTCTATTTAGGCAAGGCAAGTTTATTTATATAGCACATTTCATACACAAGGGCAATTTAAGGTGCTGTCACATTTATTTAAAGGTCCAGTTCTCGGTTTTAGTAAACTATTAACTACGACTTTTCCTTAGTTAACTTTTAATTTGTTGCTTATTACTAGTTAGTAAGGTAGTTGTTAGGTTTAGGTATTGGGTAGGATTAGGGATGAAGAATGTGTGCTTTATAAGTGCTTATAAACAGCCAATATGCTAATACTAGGCATGCTAATAAGCAACTTGTTAATAGTGAGAATTCGTCTTTAAAGTGTTAACCAAAGTGCTTTACATAAAATGATTGACACAGAGAAATAGACGTTTCTTAAAAATGCAAAATGACTTAGGATCACAAATACAACTTTAGATTTCAAGAAACATAGGCCTACATTTATTTAAATATAAAAGTTTTTAAAAGTTTTAAGCTCATTTGAGTGCTGATTTTATGTTGATTTTATATGATTATGTGCAGTTCATTTTTCTAATTTCTGTATTTTAATCTCATTTCCCTGTTATATTCTCAGAGGCTGCAGCACTGAGCGGTATGTCATATTCTATAGAGTTCAATAGTACAGCTCAATTATTTTTAACAACAAATCTGCAATAAGTCCATGTCATTTGATAGAAAAAAAATATAAAAAATAGTGAAAATACCTCTAGAATAAAGATGTTTTTAAAAGTGGGAAGACACTGTTCGCTGATGATTCACAAGCCGGCTTTCTGTCTTTTTAGCCAAGAAGAATGGAGATCCTCCCACTTCAAGTCCTGTGAATGGAGACTCAGGTTAGCTTGACTATTTAATGTCTAGACTCTCTGTAAAACAAAATAATTTTTTTTTTCAGGCCTATATATAATATTGTTTCAATATTTTATATAAAGCACATAAACACAGACAGATGCTACAGAGATGTTCAAATGAATTATATAAAACATATCTTCTTTCAGCAGGACCTTCAGACGGGACTGATTCGTCAGAGAATAAACAAGGTAAAAAGAGGGTTGAAAGTTCTTGATGTCAATCATCTTCAAGTCAGTTCAACACAGTCTGTAAGTGCTGCCATCCCCCACATCTCTCCGTTCTCCACATTCACAAGTTCACCTCTTTCATTTCAGGTCCCAGTGACACTACAGATAAACCAGGTCAGTTCCTAGTATCAGAAATGAAGTCTACAAAAGAAATAGAGAATTTACAACCGCACCACAAAAGTACAAACAGATCTTTAACTCTTGAAGGGAAAATTCTGTCATCATTTACTCACCCTCGTGAAATTTCATTCCTGTATAAATTACTTTGTTCTGAAGAACAGAGAGAAAGATATTTGGAAGAATGTGAGTAATTTTCAGTTTCTGGACATCATTGGTGCTCCATTGTTTTTTTTCCCCAAATTCTTCAAAATATCTCATTTTGGGTTAAAAAAAATACACATTTATTTTCCTACTATGGTAGTGAATGATGTTCCAGAACTGAAAATTGCTACCATTCTTCCAAATATCTTTCTCCATTTTCATCGGAACAAGTACTTTCTTATAGGGTGGAAACAACACGAGGGTGAGTGACATTGACCGAATATGCATTTTGGGGTGAACTGTCCCTTTAATGGTCAACGGTACAAAGATAGAGTCAACTTTAAAAGAAAGAGTTATCAATCTTTGCTAAAAACAAGTTTTGAGAATAGGCCTGCAGAAAATAAACATGAACTATATAACACAGTGGCGGATGCGACAGAACCTGCAATGTGTCGTCGTGAAAAACAGAGATAATAAACTTAAGTGTACAAAAATATCTGACCTCTTACTGCATCTAAATCAATTATTTAACACAACCGTATCATAACACAATATATGCTCTTTCTTTAAACCAAAATATACATGAATTTTAAGATTATACAAATCATGTCACGTGTCAAACTGTCTTTTATCTTTCCATTTGATTTACTGTCTCTTTTTGAAGAAGTCGATGGTGCTCCCGATACATCATCAGACACAAACAGTAAGACTCAAAGCTCTTCAAACTCCTTCACTCTCTGTTGAAATATATTGTGGAGATTTATGAAAGTATAACCCATCTGATTCATTTCAGATGACACAAGCATGGATGAATCCACCGACAGCCCAGACTCCACAGGTATGATCAATTTACACAAGCACCTTAGCATGCTATGATATAAAAATCAAGTCATCAAACAGTCATCACATGATCACCAATGATGACATCATAACAGTACGTTTGCAAAAATTATGTAATCAGTAATCCAAAAAAATGAATCCTTATGCCACTGAACGAAGGCTTCCTATTCAGATATGTTGAAATATCACTCAAATCTTGCAATAGCAAAGTTAATCTTATATATGTTGTATATCTGTAAACGACCAAAACTATTTTATCACTCTCATCTCTTGACTTAAATTTCTTTAGAAATTTCTAAATCAGACACAAAAGAAGTTACAGATGGAGAAACATCTACTGACGCTAATACAGACACATCAGAGTTAAAGACAGATGATTCAGGTGAGTAATTAATGCTGTGTAATGCTATTAAAATTCAATTCGTTTAAAATAATCTGACTAAATGACTTGTCATCCACCACAGAGGAAAACACAGCAAAACCATCAACGGAAGAGAAGACGGGTAAGAATTGTACAAGAAACAACACGAGGAAAGTAAATGAGACGCATGATGATGATGGGGATTCATGAATGTGTAAATGAATGTTTCAGACGCTAAACATGTGGATACAGAGATCGCAGACTCTACAGAAAAGCAATCCACAGGTAAACTATCAACTCTTGAAAAATGTTTCTGTCTGCCAGGAATTGCCAGCTTGCATGAATTGTTCACACAAATGTAAACAGCCATCATTTATTCAGGACAAATGTCACCTTTCATGCATTCACAATTTAGAAACTTTAAAATTTTGACCCATTAAAGTCGTCCAGATGGTGATTCTAGATTATATTCCAAGCATTTCCTTATAACAGTGCACATCAGAACATTGAATATCGTTATACTGCTTTGCCGGCTCAAGTCCCTAAATACACATGATTTAAAATTCTCCTTTTCTGGTGCAAGGAAATAAAGAGTGTGACACATAGTAATTTACGATTTACAAAGTATTGCTTAACATTGCTGTCTGCTTTACAGCCACGGATGAAGTGGTGGATAATGACACAGGTACGTTTTCTCACGCTTACTTTTCCTAATCTGAAAATGACAAAATCCAGGACCAACGTCCTTGCTGGATCCTTATCCTTAAGAAATCAGATTGTGGGGTTAGTGTTAAGCCTTTAACGGCATTAAACAACAAACTACGACTTCCCACTAATGCTGTCAGGATTGTGATTGTTTGGGAGGAATTTTGAAACATTCAGCAAAAATTTGTTCTGGTAAATCTGTTTTTGTAGCTTAACTGGTAGAGCAATGGCAGCAGTGCAAAACTCTGGGAACATGAAAATGAAATGAAATAAACTGTAAAGAAACGTTGGATTTAAGTGTCTGTCGATTGCATTCATGTAACGTAATGTAAAACTCTTCTAGACAAGGACTCGGCGAGCGTCGAAAAGAAAGACACAGAAACACCTGATGATACGAGCAACAGTTCTCCAGGTATATTTCACGTCACCTTCTGCGATTATTTCACTTTGTACCACACAAAAATTTAAATATATATAGAGATTATCATGATGTATTGAATGCCATTGTTCTTTGGACTAAAAAAAGATACTGTTCTGTATTTAAAGAGAAAACAGAAGATTCACCTGACAAGGATTCTTCAGAAAAAGGTGAACCCCAGGAATCTGATGGTGAGCTTAAAACAATGATAAGAGATCATTTTATATCCCCCAATAACACATGCAACGAGTTTACATACAAAACAGTACCACATGAACAAATAATGTAGTATACTTCAGTATGTACTGCGGTAAACTGTAGTAAAATTATTAAATACAGTGTTACGGCAATATTTAAGCATTTGCTTTAGTAATGTAAAAGAATGTTACACAGTACATTAAAAAGTGTAATAATTATTGTAATATATCACAGTGTAGATAGGTATAGTACAGTTGTTTACTATAGTATATACTTATGTATACTACACTACCTCGTGGGGGCACGGCAGGTGCACACTCAATTCTTAGTCGAAGTCAGTGAGATTATAACGTTAGTGGAAAGTGTTGTTAGATATGTTTTATATATGTATCCTAATCGATATCAATGAATTGTGTGTCTCTGCCACAAAAAAAAACTAAACAATAAAGCGCGAGGAGCAGAAAGCCGCGTCAGTCAGTCATTCATCTGTCGAGTGGGGCCGCTGTTTTGCAAAAGTTTGACTAAAATGTATAGTTTACAATGTACTGTACGACGGATTTCACTATTTGGCTTTATTCGACTAAGCAACAATGGTCCTCGACTCCAAGGTGTAACGTTACCATTAAAGGAATCGGCTCCTCTGTAAGAGCCTTCATAAGCACAAGCCCCGCCCCTTAGCCGATGTCATTGGTCAAGTAAATCACATTGGTTTCTTGTCTTGTCAGTTTAGAGCTGTGTAACGACATAAAATATTCTGCATCTGTAAAAGATGATTCTTGGAATCGATTCTTTCAATTCCCAACCCCGTACTGCGTCCAAAATCCTCTACTTCCATCCAATAGAGTATAATGAGTCATGAATAGTATGTCTGAATCCTCAGTATGCAAAAAATGTAGCCGAAAAATACCCGGATCGTCTTCTACTTCCGCCGAGAATCGAACAGCCCTAGCTAGAAGGGAGACAGCTAAGACCGGAAGTGATGCCAAATCTCGTCATAAAATAGCAATAAATTACATAAGCTAACGCCTACCCCAACCCTAAACCTAATTTATAATTAAACCAAAAAATTTTAATTAACGTTACGCAGTGGAGGTAACGTTAGCTGTATCCTTTCTAGCCAAAACCGCGTTTGGGTGTGTCTCCGTTGAAACACACTTCAGTAGAGCAGCTCAAGTTGCCGTACATTTATTTACAATGCTGCGAAAAATCCATCCATCCATCCATCCATCCATCCACGCCATTCACTTGAGCACGGGAAAAGTGTTGTAGCGCTGGAGTCTCTTTCCTTCGTCTATCCATATTAAAAATGTGACGTTCGGCTTCCGTAGAAGGCCACACTCGCTCACCTTCGCCAAATGTTACAGTCGATGTACATTTAATATTAAGAACATTTCGGAACGCATTTGTTGCAACAATACTGGCTACTAATAAAACAACTTTATTAACGGATATAGAACATTTTCAGTGTTTATATTAGCATCTTACCAGACAAGGACACGGTGTCTGTAGAGTAAATAAAGTGCTGTTTGTTTATCCTCTTTTGTGTATTTGATGTGGCATAACCATGTCTTTGGACATGTATCATGGTATGAAAGTAACATACATGAATAGCAGACTTTGTATATTTCAAAGTACCACAGTGTCACCATCTGTTATCATCATTTTAATACATGTGGGCTTAACTGGTTCCTTTAGTTTAATAAAAGTGATTTCCCACTTTTACAAAAAACTGTACTGAACTATGTTATGCTATTTATTTACCAAGGTAAACTCTAGTAGATTGTAGTTAACTGCAGTATTTTTACCCTACTTTTTAGTTTCTAAAAAGTCCTGTTGACCAAGGGTAGACAAACGCTCACCATGAGGGTGACCTTACTGAAATGTTTATCTTCCAAACACATCTACAACATGTAGTGATGTTAAAAATGGTTTAATGACATATCATCTGTTTTTAACAAACAGAAACCGACAAAAACAAGGCAGTTAAAGACTCAGATGACAAAAGTGAAGATAAAAACTCGGAGGAACAAGGAACCTCTGAAATACCAGAAAAAAGCAAAACAGACAGCGATTCAGATGATGATCAGGTCAAAGATTCAGATGATTCCTCTGACAAAGATTCAGATGATTCCTCTGACAAAGATTCAGATGATTCCTCTGACAAAGATTCAGATGATTCCTCTGACAAAGATTCAGATGATTCCTCTAACAAAGATTCAGATGATTCCTCTGACAAAGATTCAGATGATTCCTCTGACAAAGATTCAGATGCTAAAGATGCAAAGAGCACAGAGAAGAAAGACATAGACACAGAGACCGATGTAAACACAACTGAAAAAGACACCGACAGCACAGAGAAGAAAGACACGGACACAGAGACCGATGTAGATACCACTGAAAAAGACAAAGACAGCGCAGAGAAGAAAGACAAGGACTCTGAGACCAAAGTAGAAACCACAGAGAAAGACACAGGCAGCGACCAAGACACAGCAGATTCTCCTGACACGGCGGACGTCAAGGACAGCACAGAGAAAGAAGATGATGGAGACAGCGAGGACACCAAAGACAAGGATGAGACCAAGGACGACAGCGATGAGGGTAAGGATAAGGAAGATGAGTCCAAACCAGAGGAGAAGGACAAGGGAGATGAGGTTTCTCAAGAAGACGCCGGCAGCAGTCAGTCTGATGAGAGTCCGCTGAAGGAGACGGAAGAAAAAGCTGACGTCGACAGCTCCAGTTCAGACTCGGACAGCAAGGACGACAGCAAAGACAAAGACCAGGAAAAGAACAGCACAGAATCCATAGACAAGGAAAGTCACAGCAGTGACAGCAAGACCGACACGGATAGCTCAGAAACAGGAGGAGAAGGTAAACTCACTGATGACTTGTCAGATGTGATATCTATTGTATTCACCAAACCAAAAACCATTTCATCCATTAAAGGAGTAGTTCACTTTCAAAAGAAATGTTCATGAGAATTTACTCACCCTCATGTCATCTAAAATGTTTATTTTTTTGTGTCTTTAGTGGAAGAGAAATGAAGGTTTTTGATGAAAACATTTCCAGGATTTTTTTACATACAGTGGACTTCAATGGAGTCCAAACGCTTGAAGGTCAAAAGGACAGTTTCAGTGCAGCTTCAAGGGACTTTAAATGATACCAGACCATGACTAAAGGTCTTATCTAGTGAAACCATCGCTCATTTAAAAATAAATTATATATATATATATGCTTTATAAATACAAACGCTCGCCTTGTTGTGTTCTGCCATGCGCGTTCATGACTTCACGTAATACGTAATTATTTTGAAAACTTGCACGTTCAACTTGTAAACACTGACTCTGTACTTCCACTTACGTCAAGCGTCACCTTTTCAACATAATTACGGATTTTGTGAAGTCATGAACGCGCATCGCACAACAGAGCAAGACGAGCATTTGTGTTTATAAAGTGTATACTTTTTTATTTTATTATAAGCGATGGTTTCACTAGATAAGACTTTTATGCATGGTCTGGTATATTCTAAAGTCCTTTAAAGCTTCACTGAAACTGTCATTTTGACCTTCAACCGTAAGGAGTCCAGTGAAGTCATTATATGGAGAAAAATCCTGGAAATTTTTTCATCAAAAACCTTCATTTCTTTTCCACTAAAGAAACAAAAACATAAACATCTTAGATGAAATGAGGGTGAGGAAATGATCATGAACATTTATTTTGAAATTTAACTTATCCTTGTACATTCTCATGCCCACAGATACTGACGATGACAATGAGTCCAAAAGCATGGAAAATGAGAAACAAGGTATGTCCCTTTCAAATATAAACTCACTTCGAACAAAGGGCAGACTTTTTTGTACTTAACTGTACAAGTCATATGTTTTGTACTGATTGAGTTTGTAATTCCACAGATTCCACACAGGGAGCATCAAGTGAGACAAATGACGACTCTGCTGTCGATTCAAAGGGTAAGGGGGTTTAAAATCACTAGTTTTGATGGTAAAAAGCAAGTAGACCGTAATACTTGACTCATCTTTGTGCTGTCTTTTAGACCACAGTGACTCTGCAGCATCTACTGAGTCATCTCACGGTAATTTTGTCTCATAATAACTTATAAGCATGATGTGATGTCATTTTTGGGGTGTATAAAGGATCATTTCAAAAGGTTTATTCTTGTCAATTGTAGAAACTACTGATGAAAATGTTGGTGCAGACAGCCAAGATTCTTTAGGTGGTACATCTCAGGCACTTTAATTCAAAACAATTTTAGTTATTCAGTTTCATTTATTCACTACCTTTTTAGAAAATCATTTTCTTCTTTTCCATTGGTTGTTCCATTCTCTATAGATGACAATGATGATGTCAATGAGAAGGGTAAACCCCTCCCACATTTGACACATCTAACACTCTGGAAATACATTTTTAGAAAGACGCGACAAACCGACAGTCATATAAACACACATTTCTTTTGACAGATGCTCCATCTAAAAATGATGATCATCTTGATGACACAACACAAGGTACTGACACTAAAAAGAGAAACTCTGCACACAATCATAAACGTCAGGGGATGGTGGGATAGGAGAGATATTGATTGTTTGTGAAAGCAAATGTCTGATCTTTCTCTAGGGTCAGATGATGGCAGCAAAACCCCCGTGCCAAGCTCCTAGCGACCAGGACACTGCGACAGCAAATGAACAGGTATCATCAGAGCTGTTTCGCTGTCTAGTCTGCAGCATAAGTCTGTGGTTCTCAAACCTTTTCCTTCCAAGACCCCCTTTGTGTAGAGTACGTTGTGTTTCAGCAACCCTAATATAGATTTAGAACTTAGAAATTTAAATAAGCCAAAAAAAATTCATATAAATAATCCCAGACAACAAATTCCTTTGGTGGGTGGTCTTATTTTTCTGATGTTTGATTACATAACATTTATGATCAATTTCGATTTTTCATACAATGCCACAGAATCTGTGGCCCCCTTGGATCCATCTTAGGGCCACCCAAGTTTGAGAACCACTGGCATGAGTGACTCGTTTGGGAATATTGTACACAAGCAGCATCAACATTGTTTCCTACACAAAACTTTTACAATTACACAACACATAAACATTGGGTGAAATTTTAATGGTAAAATTCAGTATTACAGTACTAGCAGCTGTATAGTTCTACAAAGTGAACAGATCTTACTGAGTAATATTTATAAGCTCAAAACAAAACAATATACATTTGCTGCTATGCAAAATGTACATGTGCACAAATACTGCAAAATGTTCAAGAATTACCAAATATAGAGTTACACAAAAATAGAAAAATAATGATAACTGGAAAAGTTAAAGCAGGACAATACATTTAACAGTTTTAGAGGTGATAAAAGAACTAAATGTATTTATTTAAAAAAAATTATGAATGTTGTGCACATTTCATTCTTAATGTGCATGTGCCTACGCACAGTCAAGAATGTCCATATGGTCTGAGCAAGTTTATTTGTATAAATTATAGAGAATTGCGAACGCACAAAATGGGCTTTGAAATGTGCATACACAAATCTAGGATTAGTTTGAATCAAAGGTTTCGACATCAGGATCATTATGTTTAAGGCCACAGTCATTTGATGTTATTGTTACTCCATCGCCCCCTTGAGTCCTCTTGCTTTGAGTAATTTGACAAAACGTTTCGTAATCAGGAAAGGACATCTGAACTGTAAAATGAATAAATATGTTATATAATACAATTATATATTTTTTATTCCTTGTTTCCCCTTTTTAGAATTTTCCAGGAGAAACAAAAAAAATTGCCAGACACAGTGAAGACAACCAGAGTTTCTCGTCCCATTGAATCACTCTATTGACACCCTCCCTCTCTCTCTCTCTCTCTCTCTCTCTCTCTCTATCTCTCTCTCTCAGTCTGTGGTGAAAGGTTTTGGGAAGCAGATTAAATTATTCGGCTGTTTGGTGTACATTCCATTTTTTAACGTTGTCCTAACACTAGAAGATTTTTTTCTTTTGATCAGTCTTAGATGGAAATACATGATGAAAAATGAAAGGTATAAAATGTTACATCTCATGTATTTGTCTTTGTATTTAGGGTCTAAATATATACTGACACATTACGAGTGACAGATTAAATCTAGGCAGTAGAACTAACTGGAGGAATGTAGAATCCTTTAAGACCGAAGATTTGGGTCACAAGAGTTGTTATTGTTTCTGGGTTTTCTTCTGTTTTTCATTACTGTGTCCCCACTGTGTCCCCATCCTTAACAATGAGACGCTGCAGCTGCTACAATGAAACAATTCGTCCTGACTCTCAAATGAACATCAATCTGAAATGTCACCGGATGATGTTTTTGACCCGCCCAAAAATGATTTAATGACTGTACAGACAATTTATGATAGAATCTATTAAGTCTCTTTGGAAGAATACTAATAAACTAGCAACGTAAGAGCACAGATTGTCTTGGAAAAATGTTACAAAAAATGTTGTATAGATTAAAAGTCATTTTAATATGTACACAGGGAGCAAACTAATAAAGGGTTGTCAGGAAATCAGTGGACCAGGATTGTGTTGTTTTTTCTTTTTAAACCGCACACCTCTGTAAAAAAATGAAGTCTCCGATTTTTTCAGTATTTCAATAGTTTCTAATTAACAACAGGCTTAAATAGAATGCAAATGGTTTTACGGTTCTCAAATAAAAAAATATGAATCTTAAATGTGTCTCCTTAAGAGCTTTAAAGAAATTACAGTGTTAGCTTAGTTTTGTAGAAAATAAACCTGTGTTAAAAATCAACATGAACTCAAAATATTTTGCATCGAATGTCACACACAGAAACAACCCAATACATTCTGTACAGTAACAATAAAACACAATTCTCTGTATTTATCTAAATTCAAATTTGTTTGTCTCCAATTTTACTTGTACATTCAGTCATAAATAATAATGGACATCTTGAAATAATAATATTATTTTACTTGTGCCCATCAGTTAAACACTAATTTACATAAACCTTTCTTATTCTCTGAAAACTGATGTTAACTTATAGCAATCTTCAATAAGGTAAATAGTATTTTAAATTAATTAATTTTACATTTTATGAATACATTATGATCTATGCAACATCCTCTGGCCTTCAAAAATCAGAACCTTCAACAAAACTTTAGAAAAGAAATAGCAGTGTTGATTTTTTTGTTGAATAATGTCAAATAGTTTTATAAATTTTTGATAGCAACATCTTTAAACATCAAGTGTGTATGGCTGCACTGACGAGTAAAATATTATCAGATCGTATATGCCTTTATAAATGGATCGCATTTCAGTGGTTTTAGTCGGATAAAGAAAGTCTTATCTAATCTCTCCAGTCTTATATTTGAAAGATTTAACCAGCCGCCCAGATTGCTTGACCCTTACCTGGAGAAAGAGTTAAGTTTCCACGTGTGCCTCCGCGGGTCCTTTGTAGCACGACTTAATCTCGCGTTACATCTCGGCTAAACCTGGTGGTCTGAACCTGGCCCTAGGGTAAAGACCGTGAGGATGAGGATGGAGAGGAAGGTGTACCCCGGGACAAAAGCCACCAAACAGCTCAGAACAAATCACCCATGCCCTGCCTGTCGGAGCGTGACGCGCAGGCCTCCGTGTGCGAATGGCCCGTCACCCCCGTACCTTTGCAATCTTACGAGGGGTCGAGGAAACCAAAGGCTACGTTTCAAAACAGAGTCGTCCAGTGAAGCTTGACCATCGCGGCCCACTTTCCCAACAGCCTTGAAGGGGGCAGAAGAAGCCTTTAGAAATATTATACTTTAATTTCAGGCGTAAGAGGGTTTAAGATCTGATGCAGCGGCTGATATCTGTGAGAATCGAGCTACCTTTAGCTGGAAAACAGGCCCGGCTGAAGAGAGTCACACTCACTTGATGCTTTTCGCACGTATTAGAAGATGTGAGCTAGATTACTGTTTCCCGAAAATCCAACAGGTACATAAAGCTTCAGGTTGCCGTAAGGATAGTGTTTCAATATTTTCAGGACCAAAAAGATTGAGTAGAATGCGAAACGTACTGCATCGACACAGAGTCATCTTATTTGACCAAAAGAAACAAAGAATATAGTCCAGTGCAGATTAATCTATAAACTCTACAAATAAAGACACAATATTATCACATTGTGACCCAGACTATGACCTGTAATTCACACAATTTTGCAAAAAAGCATTTTATGAACACACTGAAATTCCTTTGAGGGCCAAGATTTCAACACCGTTGACATGTGTGTGATAAGCTCGGTCCACACTATTGTTTCTTTCACTCTTATATCTTTGTCAGTCATTTAACAAGCTTTGAAAGAAATCCTTAATAAACAGAAAAGTGTACCGGTGTTATTCTGTCAAACACACAATTAATAATGTGCTTAAACGTCTCAATGGTTAATAAAATCATTTTTTGTGGGTTCTGCAGAAGAAAGAAAGTCATGACACGAGGGTCAGTAAATGATAAAAGAATATACACTTTTGGTGGACTAGACCTTTAAATAATTGCTTTTTTTTATAGTGGGACTGTATCCATGTATCCGTGTTCTTTAATACTTTAATGTAGTTTCCAAACAGGAAACTACAAGTTTCACGTGCACCTGTCCACAGAGTTTCTCCGTCCCGCTACGCTACATATTAGATTGGGCCCACGGTGATTCATTACAGACCCAAACCTCCAGCGCTGTAGTCATTTCAGACCGATCGGGTTTCCAAACAAGAATGGCTCCTTCAGGACGATCAGAGGTGGCTCGTGGCCACTGAAACAATAAGTCCTAACAGAACTTTAGATGAGAAACATGAGAAGAGAACAGGAATCTGTATGGGAAAACATGTGGGGCTCTATGTGAATATGTGTGTGGGGTTTGTGATTGACCACAGTAGAATTCGCCTAGGCCTACAGGCACTATAGTGCAGTCTCTAAGGGACTTTGTTTTGCCAAAAGAAACAACCGTTTGTAAAAATGCAGACTCCAAATATATAGTAATCAAGGATATGTGGGGCTTAGCCCAAACATCTTTGGTGGGCCTGTGGCATTCAGGTACTTTGAAATTATTATTTACGTTATTAATGAATTATATATATATATATATATATATATATATATATTTAAAAAAAATATATTCAAATTAATGTAAATTATTTATTATAATTATTTATTATTATTTTATTAATCCTTTTCATTATTTTTATCAGCTTCAAAGACGCAGAAACTGTACTCGAAAATGCGCTTAGATAAAGTTGCAACGATGTGTCATGCATTCTGACTTCTTTACACTGTTAAACGTGCTGTCTTCTCATGCAAAACATGGTCAACTTGTCAAAAAACGAGTTGTGCGTATTACGTAGTATTTCTGTGCGCGATACACTCGAAAGTTTTTTTCGAACATATTAAACTGTCCGTTACTGTAAAATTCTCCTGGAAAACTACGAGGCACGGCAACACGAGACAATGAGCATGCGCAGACGTCACTTTCACTTGTAAGCAGGAGAGAGAGAGCATACGTTCGAGAAGTTCAGGTGTTTGTTTGTTCACTGCATTTGGGTGATGAATGTCATATAAACTGTGGATAAAACGCTGGATTTGGAGATCGTTTGAAACTGATATGGAGCCGTCCCAGCGCTAAAAGATGCCGGACATGAACCGCATGCGGTGAGTGAAACTGATGTCTGTGTTTTGTTGGCAATGGGTGTACACGTGCTGTGGTTCAGTCTACCCCTGCCCCCCCCCCACACCCCGTATGTTTTTGGAAACCATCGCGCAGCTGTATCTATCTTTTATAAATGTGATCAAACTAAATACTCTTCGAAGATACGAAGTATGCAATACCTCTCTACAGATACTCAAGATTATTATGAGATTGGCAGAAACCCCGTGTGTTACGCCCTATAAGCGTTCCGTAGTCCCCATTCATCGAGTTTGGCAAAGGTGTCCGAATTTGTTTTAATAGTTAATATATTTTATTTTTATTATAATGTTTTAGAACGTTTAATTATTTGGAACACTGGTTTTAATTGGCGACTTACAAATAAGGAAATATTTTATATTTTGCAATAAAACAGGTTTCATGCGAACCGCAGAAGTTCATGTTCGTGTATTCCGTTGTCCAATCAGTTATTTCGGTGAATTGTTAAACTAATAAAATAAATGTTAAAGATAATAAAAGACCATCAAATAACAAATCTTTTTACTTCAGTGTAATAATGTAAACGAGCGTTTAATGTAACAGAACAAATTGTTATTTGCAGCACATCTTATGAACGACAAAAAAACACTTGGTTTTCAAAACAGTGGCGAAAGACAAGATAATATTAAAATGTTCATGTGTTTAAAACAGTGGTGGACAGAGCTCATGTACCTTCTGACCTCAACTGCATGGATGCAGAAGCTTCTCATCTCCAGCTTTGGCTCCAGGAACGCTAAGGTTTCAGCATCTAACAGAGATCTTTTGTTTGAGGCCAGCCAGGCCTGCAGAAATGAGGGATCTACAGGACGTGAAACTGCAGAAGAGAAATTTTGGCACGATGGCCGACGAGACCAGCTGATGGGTATTAATACAGCTTTTCTATATACCTCCTCGTTCAGCCCTGTTACTAGTCACCAGCAGGTGCTCATTCCCAGTAACTGGAGAGAGCCAGTGGTTCAGGACCCTAATGTTAAATGGGACATCAAGTAACAACCCGAGATACAGTGTGAGATATTTAGTAGTCAAAGTTAACTTTGTGCAAATGTGTTTTACGATGGTAAAATCCAATGGATGTATGGAAATGAGTTTAATTATGAAAATGCACTTTATTATTGTAACATAATGGTATAGATTGATTAAAACACACGGATCACATTTCTCAATGCAACAATGAAAGCTTGTTTAGTGCAAGAGTTCATTAGCTTTGCTACGACATACTTCAGTTTTAACTCATAGGGATGAGTTTTTCTAAGACGGCTGGTCTCGGTTACATCGTAAAGTGAAAAGGAAAACATATACATGAATGTACAGGTATTCAGTTCTTACTTATGGTACACATGAGAACTGAGATTTCAAAGCCACAGTATTTGTGTTCTCATGCCAGAGATTTAAAGAGGACAAAAACACACCGGACATGTCACGATCAAAGCTTCATCAATCAAGACCCTTAATATTGCTGTTTTTTTGCATTTTTGTACATGCATATATGCTATAGTTTGCCCTTTCCCCCAAACAATTTTGTCATACAATCATCATAAAAGCTAGAAAGTGTATCCATTTTTGTATGTACCTCCTATCGTGATACATTAAAGTGATACTACACCCAAAAAATATATTTCTGGGATCATTTAGTATAATAATCGAGTAGTTTTGTTCTCTTTGTTCTGATGGACACAGAAAAAGATATTTGGAAGAATGCTTATAACCAAACAGATTTTCCCCCCTATTGACTCCCATAGTAGAAAAAAAATACTTTATTTTTTTTTGTTCTGTTGAACACGACAGAAGATATTTTGAAAAATGTAACTTCTGCAATGACACTTCTGACTACCATTGTATTTATCCTACTATGGGAGTCAATGGGGGAGAAAATCTGTATAAGCATTCTTCCAAATATCTTTCTGTGTTCATCAGAACAAAATAAATGATAAAATATGTTTAATGGGGAGTCAATGGGGGGGGGGATCTTTCTGGTTATAAGCATTTTAAATATTTTCCAAATATCTTTCTCTGTGTTCATCAGAAAAAAGCCTTTTATACACGTTTGGAACAACTTGAAGGTGAGTAAACAATGACAGATTTTCATTTTTGGGTGAACTGTCCCTTTAAATGCAACAACTGCACCAATATCTCCCTGGGCCTCACTATTCAGTTCCTTGAAATACCACGTGAATACCGTTGTATGTGAATATGGTATCGTATAGTAGTCTGGCTGATTAAATCACGACAGAATGAGGCTCTTGTACCATCACAGTATTTCTTTAAATAAAAAAACATCTGAAAATCTCCAGCCAGATTGACTTCCTCCTAGAAAGAGGAAACATCCATTCATTTTAACCCGTGGAGCATCTTCTCTACGTTCGGTTACAGGTTTGGAGTTGTGCGGGTGTTGTGTAGTGTGGTTATGCCCTCCACTGGCTGAGCTGCCTTACTGTGCCGTTCAAGAGCTCCATAACCCGGCCGAGGGCTGATGGGATGTGCCACGGACAAATTTTAAACATAATCTTCAAAATAGTCTTACGACACAGACATAAACGATATCTAAAGCACTAAACTCACATTGAATCATATTTATGGCTCAAAATGCATTTTTGTATGGATGTTGGGTGTCGTATGAACAGCAGGGGCTGGGGTTAGACATGAAGTCCTGCCCCTTGCAAAGATGGGGGGATGGAAGAGTATAAAATGTATTTTGGTGGCTAGTCATGCATAAGCACGTCAAAAAACAGGTTTGCTGGTTGATTTATGTCTGCAGCAGACTTTCTCACATAGACCTGTGCTAAACATGCTTTCACGGTAAGTCAATAATACATCATTCATAAGACATTGATTAATAATTCATCAATACTATCGATAGGTGGATGATTGTTTATGATGGTTGTGAGGAGGTTTTGGCATGGCTTTGGAAAGAAAAAAATCTTTACTTAATAACCAACTGTTATGTATTTTAATATGTATGTGGGTTGTGTATAATGTTGAATGTGAATAATATTGTCAAATGACAAACAATAATCAATTTTAAGCTACCATAGCATACGTTTTTAAAGTAACTTCAGTGCTATTAGTATTGTGACGTTTATGCGACTCAATAACATTTATGTAATAAAACATGTGCATGCATTTCTCAGTAGAGTTTTGGGAAAGATTAGATGACATTTTTTTGAGATGTGTTGTTATTTTTCTGTGTTTGTTTATTCGGGAGCGTTATCTCTTTTCTTTCACAGAAATCTTGTCATTGCTTCAGTGGCTGTGGTGTTTTTGGCGTCTACTGTATCAACAGCTCCTGTCGAAGGTATGACCTCCTTTCCCAGAGGACTCTTTAACAACACGCTCTTATGTTTAACATGCACCGCCCGCACGGCCGTGTCATTAACCCTGTAAATATCAAAGCTTGGATCCTGCAACGAGAACGTTTTCTCCCGAAAACAGATAAAGAGCCCGAAGAGAATGACTTTGAAGCTGAAGAAGGTGAAGAAGAACTTTCTGAGGAGGAGGAGGGTGAGCGATGAAGGTCTTTTATTTCCAGAGCCAAGGACATCACATTAAGAAGCCATTCAATAATACACTTGGTATTGAGATGATGACGAGTAAACCATAAACATAAATTTTATGATAAACAATCGTTCGATTCTGGTTTAAAAGCTTTATTAACTTAATCTGACGAGCTTCATAAATAACTTTTATAAATCCATAAACGCAAAACATCGCAATAAAAAGCCTTAAACTGAGAGACGCTGAAATGCTGTTTTGCTGATAACAATCGGCTGAGAGAAGAAAACAGAGAAGGTCAAAGCTTTCCAGCGTTCGGTGTGAACACTTCTTATAAACTCTATCGATTCTTCCTTTTCTTCACAGATGATGACGATTCCAAAGCTCAGCACATGAAGGGTGGGTGACAAGTTCACAATTTACCACCACTTTACACAAATTCTTTAATTTCACAATATGAGAATTGATTCAGTGCTGGTCAGTTCAGTTCGTCTGTTATATAAGCTTCAAAAACATGCTGTAGCACTTTAGTAATACTGTCTTTTTAACACTTAAATTATATTCTTTGAAGGGTCTTGGAGAACAATGGTAATCGTGCATTACTGTAGTATTTATGTATTATTTGGACGTGAGAGTGTATGATGGTAACACCATGTTTTGGGAAAAGACTTTGATTTGAATATCATGATATTGTTTAAAGTACATAAAATTACCATGGTATTTAAATAGGGTCATACAGTATTGTTAAAAGTACTTTGATATACACCATGGAACTTATTGGATATGTCAAATGACTAATAATCCAGAATAAACGTTTGTTTTTGCACTACGCATATTAATTTTGTATTTATAAACACACAAATTTATATATTTAGGAAATATTTACAAGTATTTATTTATATTTTTCCAATAATTTAAATTGTATATCAATGTTTTATATTTTCCATAAATATATGCATGTATGTGTTTATAAAATCCAAATGAACATGCACAGTACGCAGACGTTTATTAGGTAAACACAGACTTTTATTCTGGATGTGATAAATCGTTGGACAGCCCTATATATTAAAATGCCACAGCATTATTTTCCAGATAACAGTTTTGTTTGAACACGTGCCATGCTAATACCATGGTATTGGGATTTAAATCTATTTTTGTTATATGCCAAATATTGAAATGGAACAAAATCGAAATAAAACAATTAAAGTCCCAAAATAAAAGTAATAAAATAAAAGTAAAAAGACTAGAGAGAGAGAGAGAGAGAGAGAGATGTATTGATAAATCTATTAAAATGATGAAAATGGCACTATTCTGGCTTGCAATGTGGAAATTGATGGGATTATAAAATAAGAAATTAAAATAATCTAATCTAACAAATTCTTAAATGTGCATAAAATATGAAATGATCTTGAAGAGTCTTAACTTGTTAACAATAAGAGTGTTTGTCCTCTCGCAGGGCCACCTGGCCGGACTAGATTGATTGACATGTGAGAAGTGATCTCTCCCAATCTTAAGAATATGTTTCTTGTTCCTCTTTCTCTTCCAAAAGGAGCTGGATCACAGCAGGCCACTTCAGCACCCAAAGGCTCGGGTAAGGTGAAGCTAATCCTCTTTAGAGCCCGAGCCTGAGAACATTGAATCTCTCAGCATTGCAAAATAGTTCACTGGGTGCACGTCAGTAAGCAAAGTCAATCCGTCTTTAATCTGCTTTAGGAAGCAGGTATGTGGGTGAGATATTAACAAATGTGGAAAGATGAAACGGCAGGTGCACGAAAAATCGGCCTCGGGTCATTGAGAGCACGATCTGGGTGATGTTTGGTGACTTGGGTGCTTTTTTTTTTCAAGGTCTGAGTCCTTCGCCTGGCAGCTCCGTCTTGGGCGAATCCCCAAACGGTAAGAAACTCTACTCGATAACCCCAAAACAAGTCTAAGTGCATTAGAGTCTCATGGCCTCTGTGGTGAAAGGTGAATTTGTTAAAATATCAATGGCCACTTCTCAGACCTTTCCCAAAGTCCGATACATCTTTTGACAAAAACCTTTGCTCTTATTTCCCAGGTCACAAGCTTAATGGTGCTTCACAAACCGGCCAAGTCTGTAAGTGTCAACCTGATCTACCGACGGAGAAACTTTCACACAAGTCACAAGCGCACACTCGCTCGCCTTGTGTAGTTCATACTTGACAGTACTGCAGTATACTAGTAGGGTCATATAATGACATCAGAGTTTGAGTTTTTCCTGTCCAAGCTAAAATCAAAGTGTTTTTGTCATTACAGCATTGAGCAGCATGTCGTCATCTTCAGAGGGATCCAGCGGTAACTATTAACTGACATTTCATATTAGAATATAAACGTTTGCGAAGCACATCAATCAATTATTTATCAAAGACTTCACCTAGAAGAAATGAAAATTTCTATAAATTTTCAATTTGCTTTCCTGTAGCTCAGTGGTAAGAGCAGGGCGAGAGCAACACCAAGGTCATGTGGTCAATCCCAGGGGATCGCACATGCTTAGAAACAAAATGTATAGGATAATGTAATGTAAGTCGCTTTGGATCAAAGCCTCTGCCAAATGCTTAAATGTAAATTTACACAAGAAAATATCAAATCAACTGGCGTTTATCTCAAGGACTAGTTCCCCCAAAAGGAAAATTCTGTCATCATTTCTTCACCCTCAGGTTGTTCTAAACTTGTCTTCATTTCTTTGTTCTGCTTAACATAAAGGGAGATATTTGGAAGAATGTCAGTGACCAAACAGGTCTCATCCTCCATTCACCCCCCCTAGTATTTATTTTCCCTACTATGGCAGTACATGGGGGATGAGATCTGCTCGGTTACTGACATTCTTTTCAATATCTTCCTTTGTGTTTAGCAGCACAAATTAAATGTATGCAGGTTAAGGTCAAGTAAAGGATGACAGAATTTTCATATTTGGGTGAACTGTCCCTTTAATGAAATTGTGAAGCATTTTGAAGATTCACAATAATAAAACATTAGACGTTTCTGTGGGTGCGTCTCAATCTGTACAAAGGAAATCACGTCACGTGATCTGAAGCTTCTTAAACTCAATTCATATGATACGCAACTCACAAACCTTTAAAAAGACAAATAATAATTCATCACAAGAAAAAATCGACGATAGCAGACTGGTAGTAGACAGAGTCAGAATGTGCACTTTCTTTATTTCTGGCCTTTTATGTATTATTAACATCACAAAAATCAAAACCCAAACTTGAGTGCAAGAAACACTTTTGTAAGTTTGGAGGCAGACTGAGATGCACCTAAAGTTTTGGACACTTTATAACTAACTACACCTGTGATTATTCTGGTAGAGCGTCTATGTGTAAAAAATGCCTCCGATAAACTCATTTATTCTCCCGCACGTGGTTTTAAAGTGATATGAGACTCTTTTCTTCGGTGAAACACAAAAGGAGATATTTTGAGAAATGCCTCAGTGGTTTTGTGTTCATACAATGGACGTCAATGGAGTTCAGTTTTGTTTGGCTGTCAACATTCTTCAAAATATCTCCTTTTGTGTTCTAAAGAAGAAAGAACGTCATACAGGTTTGAGATGATGTGAGGATAAGAGAGGTTTAACTTTTGTTAAGACTGTGTATGAGATCAATGGCAGTGATTCTTGTGTGTGCTTTTCAGGTAGTAGCGGTAGAGACGGGTACTCTCGCCCATCTGCCTCAAGTTCTCATGGTAATGTGTTCAGGCTTTGCAAACGTGTTTTTTTTTTTGCTACCCTTTCTCATTTTCTGCCCAATCTCTGTGTTCTTTCTCTTTCAGGTTCAAGTAACAATGGACAGGAGGGGTCCAAATCAGAAATAGCTTCTCCAGGTACCACATGACTGGTTTTGGTTTAAACATACAATATTTGAACCTTCAACATGAAATAGATCTTTAAAATAGACCTTTATCAAATAAAAGTGATGATACTCTGTAATACTAGTAATATGAAGAGTCATTTCCTTCATTTTCATCAGCGGGAGGAACTGGTGCTCATGGAGCTTTAGCATCTAAAGTCTCTGGTAATGACATTTTAAAACATACTGTATAAACTAGCGTTAAAAATATATGATCATTAATTAAATACAGTAATGTACAGCTCGTGATAAGTTTACTAATGTGCTTCAGGTCCAGATGGGGCCGTCCATACCATTTCTGTTGGTAAGACGTTGTGTTTGATTTAATCTGTTTTATCTTAAAATACCTTTGTGAAATGGTCTTTGTGGCGTAATGATGTCATGTGTCTGTCAATGTCACAGTGTCATCAGGTCAAGGGTCATCAGGCCACATTTCTGCAGGTCACGTGATCGGCCGACCTTCAGCAGGGCAGACGTCAGGTGCTTCTGCTGCTGTTTTCTCTGAGGTCCATTCACAACCGTCAGGTATACAGACTTCAGACAAAATAAGAATAAACATCTTTTGTGCAATGATGCTTTCAGAACAGGAAACATGTGAATAAAAAATATACTGTATAAATATAAGTATACTGTATGCTCAGTGTGTTTGTGTGTGTTTAGGGTCAGAAGTCACAGTCGAACACACAGAAGGATATGAAAATGGTATGTGAATATCTTTCTTTTGAAGGTTTTTTCGCAGTCTGACGTCTCAACACACTCGTGTTTTCTTTTATCAGGTGATTCTGCTCATGAAACATCTCAGATCGAGTCTCCAGGTGAGAAACGTTACATTTATACTAGGGCTTTCAAACGATTAATCACAATTAATCGCATCCAGAATAAAAGTTTGGGGTAACAAAATGTATGTCTGTGTACTGTGCATTTTAATTTCATAAAAACATAGGCTTTTATTTAAGATTAAAAAAAATATGAATAAACATTTACATATTATTTTAATTATTGCCAAATATAATTAAATAAATAAAATCATTTTCTAAATATATACATGTTGTGTACATGTATGTGTTTATAAATACTTAATTGATATGCACAGTACACAGACATACATTATGTAAACACAGACTTTTATTTTGGACGTGATTAATCGCGATTAATCGCTGACAGACCCAATTTACATACACATTTATTTTTGAAGCACACAAGCAACTTTGATTGTAACATTTTTTTTTTCAGAAACCCCAGAGACAGAATCTAACGGTGAGTATTATGGTCTGTAAACATTTGTGTAGAATAAGAATTCCAGTCGCTTTAAGTGTCGTCCTGTCACAGGTAATGGACACAAACACCTAATGAATGGAGGAGAAACAGGCTTCACAGGTCAGCAAACAATCAACCAACTTTACACTTGTCATTTTTTTAGACCTTTAATTAACCGATTGATTGATTTTAGAGGCATATGTCATTGATTCTACCTAGAAACTACAGTATTTAAAGGGATACTTCAGGCAAGAAAGAAAAAATCCAAATGATTTACTCACTTTCTGATAACTTTTTTCTTGAAGAATAATGAAGTCTGAGTTGTAACACGACGTATTATTGTTCCTCCAAGCGGTAGAATGGGAGTGAATTGGTGGCAATTTTTTGAAGCTCCAAAAAGTGCATCCATCCATCAAAGTACTGCTCGACACGGGTCTTAACAAAGGTCTTCTGATGCGAATCGATGTGTTTGTTTGAGAGAATTATCCATATTGAGTCAATGTCTACTAATGTCTGTTAACGTCGAGCTTCAGTTATACCGCTGCTGCGTGTGAACCTGAGGCTTGTTTTTCCGGAGTTTGTTTCGTGCCTGAAGTATCCCTTTAATGACTTTTGAAAGATACTCTACCTTTAGTCTTCACTATTATGTCAAATCTTCTCTTTACATGTTTTGCTTGAAAACCGTGCTTGAGCGATCTGTCCAGGTGGACGTCTGCGGCCGTCTGCCCTGAATCGTGCTATAAAAATGGCACAACTTTATTATCATCTGTTTATTATTTTTGATTCAGGCTTGGATCATTTCTTGCCGGACACGTCTCAGATACAAGCAACAGGTGATTTGAAATATGAATGAAAACAGTCACATGTTACAAACAAGGAAGAACCATAATATCGTCGCTGTCCTTCCCAAACCTCGCTGAAATGGAAAAGATGTCAGGGTTGACAATCGCTTTTTAATACCTTTTAATACCTTCACCGAAAAGGGTGACTAATAACAATGGTTTATGACCAAAAATTAAAATAAAAAAAGATGTTTTAGAAGGACAGCAGCGATATACTGATGTGAATGTATCATTTATAAATGTCAGAAATAGTTGTGATTTTCGGTCGTGACTGAGTCGCTGCTTCATGTGTTTGTCAGGTGGTTTTGATACAATTGGCACAAGCCCTCATTTGGAAATTACTGGTAGAAAAACCTTTATTTTACCCTTAAAATATTGAAAGTAAAGGTTCAATCTGCACATCATTGTTGTCCTTCTGAAACCTCATACGTCCACATTTGCGTTTTTTCAGGAAATGTACTTGCATACTGTGTTGTTAAAGACTTTTGATTGGTATTTATTTGCAAAACCAACGACAAACACAAAGGGTGAGTAATAATAATAAACAGCAGAAAAAAGGATACGAGGCTTCAGAAAGGCATCCTATATATACACAGTATTAAAGGGGTAGTTAACCCAAAAATTCTAATATGGTCATCATTTTTTCACCCTATTGTCATTTCAAACCTTTATGGCTTTCTTTCTTCTGCAGAACACAAAATATGATATTTTCAAGAATGTTGATAACCAAACAGCGTTGGCGCTCATTGACTTCGATTTTATGGACACAAAACCAATGCAACTGAACGGCTGTGCGGTCAACAACGTTTATCGAAATATTTTCTTTTGTGTTCTTTGAAAGAAAGAAATTCGTTCGACATGACAAGAGGGTGAGTAAATGATGACAGAATGTCATTGGGGGAAATATCCCTTCTGAATCACACACTTCAACAGAAATACTGTTGTTTTAAACCCATTGTTGTAAATGGACAAAACCAACCATTAAGTTTTAAATAAACCTGTGCTAAAAATGAACCATATGTTTAAGGCCTGATTCACATTTCGTGTCTAACACTGCGCAGGAAACTCGAGCCACACCGCTTTCTCTCTTCAATTGACTCCGAAAAAGTTGAATTACTTCCATCTCGATGCGGCGCTGACGCGCATAGAAAAATTGTGGCCACCGCACTGCTTGGCCCCCTATTTAAATTAAATTTAAAATAACGAATATGCGCTCGGAAAACACGCAAAATGTGAATGGGACCTAAAGAACCCATTGTTTTTAATGCACAACATGAATGCAGTCATGAGCACTAAAACATCAATTTTTATCACTTTGCAACTGTAGGCACAATAGACCAGTCAAACCACGACTTTCTTGTTGGCTTAATGGGTGAGCGTTCCTTTTATCGTTAGTATACCAAATTCCGACTATCGTTTTCAGTAAAACGGGAATGTTGCTCTCTGCAGGTGGATTGGGAGAGGAGTTTGGTCCAGACGCTCATACGGCCGGGTTAGGTACGCTTTTAGACTCATTAGACACTCCAGATCCTCCGTCCACATGTCTAGTAACTGACGCTGTCTCAACAGATCAGACGACACTTCAGGTGGATCCCACAGGTGAGCGTCCACCTCATCCATTGATGTTTGTAGCCTTCTGCTGATCTCACGCTAGTTACCTACACGCTCAGAGATTTTCCCCGTCGCACCGTATGAACCAACCAGCCTGTACTTCATCATTTACTGAAAGATGACTGATGTGTTTTTGTTTCTCCTCTCCAGCAGCTGGATCTGATCCAGGGCATCCGTCCAGCGGCGGTTCGGTTCTAGACGTTCCTCCAGGTAATAGCCCCCGGCTGCAGCTCTTTTCTCCTTTAGGTCCTGTAAATTTACCCCAGTTGTGGTTTACTCAGAAATCTTGGCGTCTTCGTGTAATAATGTCTGGCAAGAGTAACACGAGAAAGCTTTCAGAGATGTTTATAACGTCACATGATTATACGAAACAATCCCAAACAATCTCTTTTTAATATAAGACCCAGCCGGAGCAGCTTCTCCATCTGCTGACTACGGGAACAATGATTTCGCTCACTCCATCAGTAAGTTTATCACCCAAAAACGGTTGTTTAGAATCTGAATGCAAGTTTTTCTTTGGTGGAACACAAAATAAGATATTTTGAGAAACGTCTCGGTGGTTTTGTGTTCATGCAATGGAAGCCAATGGAGGTCAGCCTTGATTGGTTATCAACATTCTTCAAAATATCTTTTTTTGTGAAAAAAATAAAGTCGATACAGGTTTGGAATGACATGAGGATTAATAAATGATCTCTTTCGCTTTCAGGCCTATCTGATAATGGTTCACCGGCAGATACAACAGGTACTATGACATTCTGCATTGCTTTGATGATCTCTGGATGACGTTTTGATTTTGAAACAGAAAGTCTTAATTCAGCCTGAACTTTTCAGATTCGTCGTTAATCTCGGACACGTTAAAACATCCGGGTCATTACTTCACGGATTATACAGGTTTGACATTTATTTATATTTCATTTGTCAAGAGAAGCTGTCTAAATGATTTGCTGCATCCGGGTTACCGTGTGTTATTAGTTTTGAGCGGTTGTTATCTGGCAATAAAGAACCTGCAAATGTCGCCGTGTAATAACCTGGCATAAAAAACAAGATTGATCTGTTTCACTGCAAGATAAATCATAGTTTGTTTTTTCAGATGGCGGGGTGGATAACGGTGCTGACGCTCCTGACACGAAGGGTAAGACCGGACCAACCAATCTTCTGACTTTCCCCTGCCAGAAACGACGCAGTCGTGCAAAATGAAATGCAAAAAATTCATAATGGTCCATAATTTACAAGTGCAAAACAACTTTGACATGGATGTGTGTTTTGAAGATTGGCAGGGTCGGTGTTGGAAGACGGTTCACCGTCCATCACTCATTTTGACAGTCTGCCATTCTTTGTGTTTCAGGAAACGGTCGACACAAACCGGTTGTTGAAATACATAAAGGTACTTAAAAAACTTTATCGTTTGGATATGTTCATAGTTAATCCTCTCTGCATGGTCGGAGTTGACATCAGGAGCTATAAAACATACTAAACCATGACGGAATCACAGTGTTGTGTTATTCACAGACTAACTCCATCCTGGAAATGATGCTTTCCAATTTATGACTATTCCCGACTCTCTCTCTAAACAGGAACAGAGCATCAGCTTGTTTCTATGGAGATGCATCACTAAATCATTCTGTTTGTGACATCACTGAAAGTCCATTGATTTGTTACCAATAATTCTGTGTTTGGCTGGGTTGTCTATAGCCGATTGTTCTCTTGCACATATATGTATAATGCTTTATAAAAGTAGTTTTAATGCATTAATTATGCCTTTTAATGCACCTTGTAATGCATCGTAACATCTCACGACTACTGGTAACTACAGTTGATACATTGTAACACTTATAATATATAATATTTTATAACATTATTCAATTGGTTATAATTCTTTACAACAACATTTAATGTATTACAACACACAAATTATGAACAACTATGATGCATCATACCCTTTAATAACCCTTTATAATGCATTAAATATAAATACTTTTCTCTTTAAAAATAGACTAAACATCTTGGGTCACTTTTCTTGATTTAAGAATGTTTAGTTATTTGTACTACAAATGAGACAAAAACACTTAGTAAGAATGCAATTTTTTGCAGTGTAGACAATATTAAACGGCAAAGAGAGAAACATTTCACTTTTGTAAGATTGTAGAGTTAAAATAATCCTGATTTGCTGAGAAACGTTTGGGTTCATATCGTATAAATGACATGATCTGAGTCGGACGCAGTTGGATGCAGAATAAATACTTTGTTCAGCCAGTGAAACAGAAAGAAGAATGACATAAAGCATCTTTTAATTCATAACTTCAGACACCTAAACTTTATTTTTTCAGTTGGCGTCGTGGACCACACACTCAGTCCTTACGCTGACAACACTGGTGAGAAAAATGATTGATCAGACATCTTAAATGATCACATGATCTTGATTGTCATGGCGATGTTCGTCATCATTCGTTGACTGTTTTAAGGCACAATCTTCATTTTTGTTTCTCAAAGGTCAGGACAGTGTCACCGGTGTGAGTGCACAGACAGATCTGGCAGGTACTATTTTTGATATTTATTCTGGTCAATGACACCATGATTTGTTATAATCTGAGTATAATTTATGTGTGATTGTTGTGACGTGTCTGAAATAATGAAGATTTTGCTGGAAACAGGTGTGGCAGGTGAACTGGCGACAGATGGTCATGTTCAAACAGACACAATGGGTGAGGTCAAAAACTTCCGTATTTTGAGGCATTTTTGAGTTAAATGGAATTTCTAATGGGAAGAATAGGCTTTCGTCTTTCTCTGCGATTTAATTGGATGTATAAAAACAGGAGTAGACTGACAGTTGAAGGGGAGGAGTTAACAGATGCTCCGCCCAACCCGTCTAACATACGTCATTTAAGAGGGATAGTCATTACTTGAAGGAAAAAGGATTGTGAGGACACAAATTTTAAAAAGAAAATGACCCACATTGATGAACTATTGACACAAATTCTTATTATTAGTAGTAGCCGTATTGGTATAAAGCGTTATGAAAGTATGTAATTTAGTATATTTTATAAAATAATAAACAAATAAACTTTTTAAATGAAAATTACAGCTGAATCTCAAAGCATCAAAATACATTATATTAATATATTATGTAATAACGTCAGTACAGTGCTAATGATTCGTACAGTACGCACTGGTACAGAAATTTGGTCACATTCAAATGCACGAAAGGTTGTAAACCACTTAAAACACATGGAGAGATGGCACACTTTGTATGTAGTAATCCCAGATGTAGTTTTCACAAATGAATTCAAAAACTTGTGTGCTTTGAGGAGGAAGATAAAATAAGGTTTGCAGTAAAGTAAAATGGTGCATAGTTGGGCCCCCCATACATTGATTTGCCTGGGGCCCCAAATCACTTAATCTGCACACAGTACAAAATGACCATAGAAAAGATACCCTAAAATGAGTATAAAGTTATTTGCATATTAAAAATGAAGTGTGTGTAATCTTTATATTTTCTCTTATATAGACCGAGGTCATTTAGCCGTGACGGACGGATTTCCGAAACACACAGGTAGTGTGGGTCTCTTCGGCACACACACACATGTCATTCTATCACTCATGCAGACGTTTCATGTGTTTCTGAAAAGCAGATTCTGTGCACGCGACTGGCGCTGGATTTACAGGTGAGCACCTTTCGGTTTCATTGAGAAACATTTCTCAGAATACAAATTATATTTCAGTCTAAAGTAACAAGAGTTATTTGATTTTCAGATGTCTCACAGACACATAGTGATGTGGTTCAGACAGATTTACAGGGTATGTTATGTTTGAATAAATCACAGTGAATGGGTGAGATTTCCAGGTAAGATTCCCTCATGAGAATGTACCACAGTAATGATAGTTTTATTGCAAAAAGCATCGTTTAACGGTTGTTTTTCCTGTTTTATTTGTTCTAAAACGAATGGTTCATTTTCTAAGAGAGATTTCGACACACCCACCTAAAACACTTACAGTATGTGTATGTTTAATGCTTCAAAACAAATCAGTTTAAAACTTTTCATGAACGTTCAGCCACAGGAGATCCATTTGCTGTTTCCTCACAGACAGATGTCATGGGCACAGGTGGGTGACAAGCCAAATAAAAAGCTTTAAACTTTCGATTACATTAAAAATGCATATTTGCTGTTTTTTATATGTCCATTTAGCTACAGCTGAACCTCAAGGGACTCACGGAGGTCCAAGTAAGTTCATAACGCATCTGCCTCGCATTTAAGTATTTATTCATTCATTGTAATGTTTGCTGTATACTTGCATGTGTTCATTTAGCTAAGCATCTTTTAGTTAATTTGATTAATGCAGTGTTGCTTAACTAAACTCTGCACTCTCGACCTCGAGTTGTGAGTAACATCAGCCGTTAAGTGTCCATGGATTCACACTTCGAATTTTCACCTGAAACAGTAGACCATCTGGGTACTTTGATATTAATCATTTCAGCATACTATGATTTGGGACGTACTGATTCTATTTTTGAATACTATTTAGGACGGATAGTATGTGAATTGGGACGCAGCAAGAAAGAAGAGCTGTATTTTGATGTGTGTGGCATTAAGGGATGATTCACATTTCGCGTCGTTTGCACGCGCATGTTGGTTATTTTAAATGTAGACACGCAGGCTTGAGCAAATAGGGAGCGACAAGGGATGCACCTGGACATCAGCGTCGCATCGAGATTAAAATATTTCAACTTCTCAGAATGCTGCACGCGCACCGCATGTGAAAGCAGTGCAGCCCGCGATTTAGATGCGAAATGTGAATCGGCCCTTACTATATCAGCCACTATAGTGTCTAGGCAACAACGTCCACTTCTGTTTCCTGTTAGTATGTCCCAGTACGTGCATATTGTTTTGCTACGCAATAAAATGTATATACGTTTCCATAACAAGAACGGTACATAATTTTAGTGCATAGTAGGCAAAATGTTAGATGTGAAATGAACCATAATTTCAACAAAATGTTCAGTGTTGTAGACAGGAGGCTTCAGGACAGGCTAGAGAATCAGTTCTTCATGTAAACCTGATGTGTTTCTCTTCTAGCAGGCCACCCTGGTGCTACGGAACAGACACAGACAGCTGGTAAGCCTCATGAGAGTTTACTGTCTCATCACCAGAACTCCTCTATGAATTCATGAATGATGGAATATGAGAAGCAGACAGATAATTGATGTGTGGCTGAGATCAGGTGTTGAACAGCTCTTCTGTTTTCTCTGTTTTGCTTGTTCTGTTCAGTATCAGCAGGTGAACAGTACCACACATCTGGTCAGGGTCCTGAAGGTGGGTGTGAACCAGATCCATCACGCTGAAATATTCACTTCTGTACCTTTAACATGAAGACACCACACTGACCATAATAAACACTCCAGACGTGTTTCAGGATACACGTCATTTGTTCAACGCCGTACTTAAAGTCCCATTGAAATTAAAAATGACGATGCATGTTTTGCATGAAATATTGCACCGTTTATTGGAAATAGTTGATCAATGTGGGTCATTCTTTTGTTTTTTACTTGTGAGTCATAATAATATTTAGTTAAAATTTGTAAATGCACTTCCTTCCTGTAATGTCTATCCATCTTAAATGATGTATGCTAGGCGGCTTGGGCGGAGCATCCGTTAATTCCTCCCCCTAGACTGCCAGTCTGCTGCCAGTTCCGTTTCAAAATGCAAGGGCTATTTTTATACATCCAATCAAATCGCAGATTGGATTCCATTGGGACTTTAATATCAGTCAGCTCTCTTACAAAAACAAGTATATTTAAAGTTGATTTTATTGAGTATGCCTTAAAATAAAAATATTAAATAAATAAAAGCACACTATAATATTTGAATACAACTTTTTAGGTCATAAAAGCATGCTTTGAAGTATACTTAGTGTAACAGTAGTAAACCTTTGAGTGCAGAACTTGTTCTGCAACTAAACTACAAGTGAACTTACAGGAATACTGATATTAAAGTGCACTATGAAGTATTGTCTCAGTATACTGATAATAATCTTGTAAGATTTGCTGACGTGAACATCATAGGCTTCTTATCCTTTACAGTTTGTATGAAAAACAGTATTCAATAGTCCGCTCAAAAGAGTAAACGCTACAAGCCAAGTACACTACCTCATTAAATCTTTAAGTTTAACTCCATTAAAAGTGTGACTACAGACCAAATATCCTTTTCTGTCAGTACACTTAAAATTACACTGAAATATTATTCTTACAAGATAAAAACAGATTTGAAATATACTTCTTTTTTAGTTTGTGAGATTGTTTTGTTTTCCGTGAGGGCCGTATGTATGTTGAGCGTCTGATCTGATGTGTGACCTCTCTGAAAGGTGCAGAAAATGTGGAACTGGAAGATACCTGCTGACTTCCACATGAAGCCGCGTGTGAAGTTTCTGCGCTACAGGTTTCAGTGTATAGACCAGAACGCCTGGCAGAGGAACCGTCAACCCGCTCGCTAGACTTTAGCTGTCATGTGTGTGTGTCTGTGTGTGTCCGTTTGGTTTATTTAAACATTCAGATGATGCTGTAAGTTAACTGTTTATTGCCTGTTTGTAAAATTGCCCTGTAATTATTTCATCAACAATGAAAAAATTGAAATAAGAGTCTCGAGTGATCGATGATGCCATGTTTTTATTTTACATTTTGAAAGCAGACACGGTGTGTAAATGCATTGCTGGTTTTTCCCCTGTAATGTTGCTTCTGTTATGACTCGCTTAGATGTGAGAGCAATATTCTTTACAAACGTCCAAAATTGTATATTGCTGAATGTCTGTCTGTCTGTTGAAAATAAACTTGACATTAAATGGAACATCTATTTTGAACATCACATTCAAGCGTTTACGACATTGACATTCACAAAGCGTTCGAATTTAAAGAGAAAGTTTACGTAAGGGATAATGCATGGCGTGGAGGTGAAGCGGAAGCCTTTAATGCATAGCTAGCCGTGTATTATCCAATTTATACAATGGTTAATTGCCAAGTTAAAGATGTTATTGATGTTTACAATATTATTTTAGATCAAACAAATGACGGATATTTGTCAGTTCATTTTAAATGTAATCAAACTGATTGGAGCTACCCGTGCGTTAAAGGCTTTTAATGCACACCTTCCAACCAATCATAATCCAGTATTCAAACAAACATAACAAAGCAAAAAATCAAAGCAAAAAAGTCACCGTTTATTCCCCCTTGTTCCCCCCTTTCTTCAATGGAACACAAAAGAAAATTTTGTAGTTTGTTCAAACAATGTAAATCAATGGTGTTTACATGCTTCAAAATATCTTTTGTGTTCGGGAGAAGAAATGACATGTGACTGGATTTCTGGCGGGGGTGAACTGTCCCTTTAACTCCAGCAAATTCCACATGTCTCCAAATATCTTTAAATAACTACACCTCCAAATACTTTCAAAATCCTTTTATTTGAAACATACCAGTACACAAAATGTCGTTCACATGCGTAATAAAATAATTTATGTCTAATATTAATGTCTCTCTGGCTATGACGGTCACCCAATGACCGATAAACATCAGAATGGCCAACATTTGACATTCTCCCGGTTCCCGTCCCGCAACAGCCATCCAAAAATATAGTCTCTAGGCCAAGAAATATGAGTTCAATTTTGGTATTTTAGTATCGGATTCACACGTTCTTTAACAGAGCACACGAAGAAGCATTAAAGCAAGCGTTGTGTTGCTCTCAAGAGCCGGTTAGGATGTGAACTATTGCACAAATCTTTAAATCCATTTGTTATCAGAAACATGGCTGATGGGTGACATTATACTAATTCAAAGAAAACAAACCAAAAATAACCCATCTGCCATTAAATATGACATCTGTTGTGTATTTCAGTCATGTGAAATGTTTATTCCAGGCGCGTTTTGTGTTTCAAGAAGGTGTGTTTGTCTGTTAAATCTGTGACTGAACGAGTCAACACAACTGCCGTCTCGTTTTTTTACATTTATTTGTATTTACATGTTTTATTTTTGCTTGGATCTCAATATCCATGAGATGATACATCCAGCATTACTTAGCAATGTACACTGCAAATAAAATATCCATGAATTAAAAACTTGGCAGTCGTCAAGGAGAGCGCCGGGCGTCAACCGTCTGGTGTGGCCGTAAGGTAACTACATAATAATAACAAATCTTTATTAAGTCGGGACGTTTTACACAACCCAAATGTCAATCAACCTGGTTTTTTAAGGTCAGCAGCGCTCTCCTGTTCAAAAACATCCCGATCCGCTCAAATATAAACACACACACACACATCTGTCCGTCTAGCATCATTACAGAGGAAACGATTCAAACCTTCTCATCGGCGTGTCGATTCTAAGACAGGAATACTGAATTTTCTCTATTGCTTTAAAAACATCCCCCAACTAAAAGTGAAATAAAACAGAGTGCTATTAACATGGCTATCCTCCTCAGTGTTACGTGACCAAAAAATATATAACGCAGAGAATACAATTTGGAGAAACCCCCCCACACGGACATGAATCCCTTTAGAGAGGCGCTCGCTGGATTATAGTTTGGGGTCTTGAGGTGCGGGGGACGTGGAGAAGTTCAGAAGGGAGATGGTGGGGTCTTCGGTGGGTTCGGGCTCAAAATAGGTGTCGCCCTCCAGCTCCAGAAGAATGGGCAGATCATTCCCGCTGGTGTCTGTGGTGGTGACGGGGTCGGGGAGGATCACGGGCTGAGCCGTATACTGGACCAACTGCTTGCCTGAAAAACAAATCTTTGTTTAGATGTTGATCTTTTGGCGCTCGGGAGATTTGATGTTCTCAGTCGTGTTTCAATTAAGCATCAACTCATATGTAAGATGAATGACAGAGAAATCTGTATAAGACTTCAGCTAAAGTTTCAAGAGGTCTTTCTTTAATCTCAGTGAGTCCTTTTACATGCACAGTCTTACGCAGATTATGCTTAATAAGATGATATATGTAAGGTCACGTTTATCGGGGAAAGGTCATAAATGGCTAAAGCAAAACCTGATCAGCGGAGCTCGTTATTTGCCCATTACTCCGACTTGCTGGATTTGATTAGATTCTAATAAGAGCTACAAAAAAATTGAAGCTTGTGAAATACCCGAATCACATGAATCTGAAGTGGACTCAGATTCTTTCACCGGATCAGGAGACAGCAGGTCCTGGATCTGTAATAAAGCCATAGATTATTGATGCAAATATGAGAAGAAAATCTGTGTATATAACACAGTACAATAAAAGACAAAAATGTCATGTTGGACAAAAGGAAACCGTTTTCTGATTGACATCTTGACACTATGCCAAGAATGTTCTGATCAGACCAGATTGTTTAAATTCTTTGCATTCAGTTCATTTCACCAGCTGTTATTCATGAATCACGACTAGGCAAAGGTCAAGAATCCTCTCAATGTTATTCATCAAACCGTGAAAGATTTATACAATAAGAAAAATGGAATCCATGACACTTACACTAGCCAAGCTGTCAAGATCCACTTCAGCAGCGGATGATGCGAATATCTGTAAAACACAACAATCTCGATTTAAGATCGATGTCGAAGGCTCTTTTTCAGTCATATAATGTATCCTAGCCGATCAACTCATTTTCAGTAACATTTTATTTTCATATCAATTTTTTATGTCGATCTCCACTAGTCTGACAATCAAAAGTGCATTGAAATATTTACATCAAACAAGGGCGAGCCGTCAAAATTAATAGACTGAGCGTTTAGGATGTGCTGCAGGTTCTCCAGGCCGTAGTCGATGCTCTCCAGATGATCGCTGAGTTCAGACCTGCCGTTAACAAACACACAAAATCAAACCAAACATTCTCCTTTCAGCAATGCATTTGAACTCACTTCATTCCGCCGGTCCCCAGAAAGATCACAACTGTGATGATGAAGGAAGTGGGCTGCTGACCTCATCACATTAGTATCCGAGTCAGGAGAGGAAGGGGTGAATAGAACACATGCCTTTGGATTTACTAACTGTTTGCAAGTTAAAACCGCACAACGCACTTTTTACACCAGTCATCCTCAATTGGCCGACCGCGGTCCGGATCCGGACCTTTTCTTCGTTCCATCCCGACCGCGAGAGCAGACTTTTGACTATTTTTCTTGTAAAAAATTAAGCCGCGCATCTACACAACGTAGAATCACATCACGCGCGCTCTCGGGAACATTTATATAATTGATCTTTTGCCGGTTTATCATCCAAAATCTTTATCTAGCACCGGACGCGCTTCATTTTAACCCGGCAAAGACACCGCGCACGAAGAGCAGCAAACGTATTTTAAGAACAGTAGTGAAGACACTCATAGCAGGTGAACGGACACACAACAGTAAACAAAATGCATCAATTTTAAAGTATTTGTATCCGTCAGTCTGTTTACTGTTTGCCATTTGTCTCCAACCATTCGACCAGATTTGTGATATTTTATGAACCATAACGATTTTATCTACATTTAGCATTAGCATTATTGATCAGCATTTGTGACCCAGTGAAAACCCAGGCTGAAGTCTCATAATCAAATTAATAGATTCATTTCTAGCATTGATTTCTCTAAGATTTTGGCATTATTTAGTCAATATTGAAGATATTGTTTTATTTTCACAGAATATTCTGCAGGATGATTTTATGAAGGACTTTTGCTGATGTTTTCACAATCAGGGTCACATTTTGTAATGAACAACGTTCTAATTGGGAAACGATTTAAAGAGAGAAGAAGTTCGGATATGAATGGCATAGAAATGCTAATTTAGTAAGTAACTTCGTTTTTTGTTTATGTTTAGAGCATTTTAATCGTTACATTACGTTTGTATGTCATAAGTAGTTTTTTTTATTTACAAATATTAATGATCAGGCTTCTAATAAGAGGGCATTCCCCAAATAAATGGCCTGATAAAAGATCACATCTTTAGACGGTATATCCGACTGGGCTAAATTGATTCAATATTTATTTACTTTCAAAAACCCTATCGTCCGGAAGACAATATAATGACCGGACCTCTTTGAACTTTAATCGAAAACCCCTGATCTACACCCTCAAGCAACCAATAAGCATTCGGTGTGGCGGGTACGAGCGAACGCTTGGATTCAATCTGATCAAGCACAGCGTCAGGCGTTCTGGGGACGGCTCGGGCGACTGAAATGCTGACCCGGGAGGCGGTCTGATGTGAAGAGATGTTGTGGGGAAGCTGGAGAAAAGACGACAGATCTCAGACATCTGAGGATAACTGAAAAGAAAGAAGAACAACACTGGAGACAGCAGGGGGCGCTACACACATCAACAACCGGAGCGGGCGCTGTAACGCGGACAGATCGTTCCGAAATGGGTTTGGACACGCCTGACATGTTGGACAGCGCTACGTTTGGACAAAATTAAAACTTCTTTCTAAAGTTTTAATGCAAGTCTAGGCTGGATTAACAAGCCTTTCCGTGCACGCGAGACACCATGGGTAACTTTCAGGTACACATTAGCACTTTCCGAACATATAAAAACCTCTCAAAGTCGGTGCCATGTGAAATAACGGACTGGCTCAAGAGTTAGTAAAGAAGAGCTTTTTAATTGTATGATTTCCCCGGTTCAAATCTTTACGCACGTCTTCCTGAAACGAATGTAACGGCGCGCACTCACTTGTCCAAGCAGGCCACGCTCAGGCACTTCTGCTCGGCGTGGGGCGGACTCTGGGACGTGACGGGCTCGCTCTCCTGAAGGATGGAGTTGATGAAGGTCATTGGGGAAATGGGCCTGTACACGGGTATGCTCGACGCCGCCTCCACTTCCACTTCCACCGGACACACCTCCTCTACCTCAGGACTGTGGGTGGGGCTAGACGGCTCCTCCTTGATGTGGACCACCGGGCTTGTTCTGTGGCGGACATAAAACGTTCGTTATGATAACGGCTTCTGGATATTCTTCACTCCTGGCATTTCTGAGAACACGTGCCTGTCTTCGATCCAGTCCTCATTGGCCACGGAGTTGGACTGTGCCAGTTCGGTGATGTCAGAGATGATGGGCCCTGTATTCACAGAGGTTTCTGAGGCGAACACCCCCGTCCCTGTGAAAGCTGTAGAGGAGGGCTGGAACACACATGTATGATTGTGAAATAGGCATACTGGTAACGCACACAGAACAATCACGTTGGTCAACTCACAGAGAGAGAAGGAGAAGACTCCAGTGAATACTGTCTGGCGTATTTGGGCAGAGAGTGTGTGGAACTGCTGTCATTCAACATGAGAGGTCTGTGAACAAACACAACCAGACACAAACATCACAACCGTACTTTACTGTAAACATGAATACGCAGTATTAGAAACGTACATCTTTCGTTTGACTCCCAGGACTCGGTTGGATCGAGCCAGTGTGATGAGAAACTGGATGAGCTGTGGACACAGAGAGGAGATGTTAGACATGTAGAGTGTCACGCGTTTAATTCACATGTCTGTCATTTGTCACATGTCATTTTTACCTTATTGACGACTTTCTGCTGCTGAGAGTGTTTCTGTCTCAGAGACGCAACCTCCCTCCATAGAGATTCATTCTCACTGACAGACAGACAGACAGACAGAGAGAGCGAGCGAGCAAGAGAGAGACTTTACTTGATTTTATTGATCTTTTCAAATGTTTTAGTAATGTTGCTAGTAATACTATTATTATGAACCTATATTTTATTATTTTACAATTATCTTCAATAAAATTCTCAATAATTTGATAGCACACATGGAGAAAAGTGCGTCCGGAGAAAAAACCCAACAAACAGCAAAACGATGACAGCAGGGACACATCATACACCATCATAAAAATATGAAACATACATCAATCTATGAACTGTAAACATATACAATAATGCACAGACTGAAATGAATAAACAGTCAGGGCTCGACATTAACGCTTGTCCGCTTGTCTGGGACAACTGAATGTTTTGTATGGGCAAACTGAGAGAGAATTTAACTTGCCCGACCGGGCAAGTAACTTGGAAAAAAACGGTGCGACATATTTGTAGAATAATAAGAAGATGTGCATAAGACAGAGCTGAGTGTTTGTTCTTGTTTGTGTGTGACGAGTGATGTTCGAGGATTTATCTGCGCTCTGCACTGTATGAGGATATGAACACATGAACTTTATCTCCAGAGTTGCTCTGAGAGTTTAACTGTTTGAGTGAAGCTATCTGCAAACAGGCGTCTTCCTGAAGACCCATCAAAATAAAAGTCCCGTTACATCAAACACTCAGACTAAAAACACTCTAGTGTATTTGCTATTGAAAATTGATGTGCCCTTGTAGTAAATTGATAAACACTTTATACTATAGTAAATAAATACTATAGTATACTGCAGTAATTTATGTGGACAAATATACCACTATTATATAGTAAAAAAGGAAAAACACAGAACTTAGAAAAGATTCAAACAAATTTAGGAAATCTAAAAATGATATCGCCCTAATTTATCCATCTGTATGTAACAATGTCTTTTGTCAGATATCTGCCCATTCATAATGAACTACACTGGCACATTTCTACATGTGCTGCCAAACTTTAAACCTCTCTAGCACCAGTGCTATGTCCAAAAAAAGTTAACTTACAGCATTAACACTAATAATAATAAATGCTTGCCTTTGTTTTATAGCAGTCCTGGAGAGTAGGCATATAACCAAATTCAGACGGCCAAAGCGGACACCAGTTAAAATGCTTAGAAGTAAACTTGACCAATCTAAATCCCAAACAATTATATTATAATTAAAATGAAATATAATTGTATAAAAGTAATTTTGTACTCTGACAAGTGAATGACAAATTTACTCTGTAGGACAACCACATGACAATCCTTAAATGTCAAGCCCTGAACGGTGTATTTTGCTTTTCATGTGGTTGTAAACCTGCTCTTTCTTCTTTGGAACAAAAAAGGAAGATATTTTGAGAAATGTCTCGGTGGTTTCGTGTTCAAAGAATGGAAGTGAATCATCAACGTTTTTCAAAATATCTTCTTTTGCGTTCTACAGAAGAAAGAAATGTTTGAAATGACACGAGGGCGAATAAATAATAAGATCAATTTCAGGTGACCTGTCGCTTTAAGAGTCGAGCGTCTTTCTGATGAAGTCACACTCGTATCAGACGTTTAAGGACCTCTTGTGGTCTGAGGTCTCGTGTGAAGGTTCAGAGAAGCTCTCAGCTCGACTGTTAAAGAGCAGCGTGCAGTAAGAGACTCTTAAAGAGCCCGTCCCTCTCAAACCCCCCACAGCAGATGGACAAGGACTTTTACAGAGCAGCTGTCTGGGGGGATCAGACCTCTCCTCCCAAAAATATCTCCTTTCAAAATCTTCTCACTTCATTACACACTCTCAAAAAGAACCGGCTGAACTTGAATATCAACATTTGACAAAAAAAGTGCACATATTCGAGCACTTTCGCTTTTTGGGGTTTCACTGGGCTCCTTCTAATCACCAACATTACACTTCAACACAACACCCTATAAACCACCCAGAACCGTCTTACAACACACAAACACATCACAGTCACCTCTCTATGACACAATCTACATGATAATACATACATCTACACGTTAATGAGGTCTGTTGCGTATGAAATGAGTAACAGTGTCCTCGCGTTCATATAGAAATGCAAGTCAAAAGAATAGTTCATTCAAATATAAAAATTCTCTCTTAAAGACACATTTGTGAGAGAAAACGTTTAACAGTTTGATGTTATTTAGCGATAAACACAACGTATAATAGCAATGACAGATCATTACATTTTAAAATGGCAGCTCATTTGACACACGTGACACATGAGACACATGAGAACAAATGTGATTTGACATGACCAATTTGCTGCCACGTTTGAATTTACGCCAGCGATCTGCATAGATAAATAAATATAAACAAATTAACATTTATAAACGATTCACATTTTTAACATGTATGAGTCATCTGGATTACTTAAATGATGGATGTGTTTCCTGGAGACTTGCATTGCCGGTTCACACATAAGATAACAAGGCAGCATTTAAAAATAAAATTTGTATTTGTAAATCGTTTAAGTCATATACATATGGCATGGCGGAAAGTTGAGTAAATAATGAGAGAATTTTCATATTTGAGCGTTTCTTTAAGGATGGTCGGGACGTAATAAGTAACAAACATCCTTCTGTATAAGAATAAAGCTGTGTAAGACGTGTTTGACACACACTACTCAGAAAAACATCACAAACGTGTTGTTCTACACAGGAAGAGGAAGTCACGAGGGGTCACGGTGACCCAGCATATTTCACTGGTGAAGTGTTTGTGTGACGTACTGTTTGAGGGCGCTGATTCTGGAATCCATGGACTCCTGCTTGCCCTTCATGAGCTGGAAATCTGTGATCATTTTAGACACGTTGTCAGAGCTGATCTTCAGATCCTCCTGCTTAATGTTGGACACCTGCAGACGGACACAATGAAAACATCAAAGTGAGATCTGAACCCAGCTCTGTGTGTGTGTGTGACAGCAGTGGTGTCTGCAATGACCCGTTTATGAACTCTCACACAGTGGAAAGCATGTGCTCACGTTTTTTTTCTTTCTGTCCGAGCTGGACGTTTGGACAGAACCGGAGAGGAAAGACTATTAATCGCTGAGTTGGAAAGTTCATCTCGAGTATAGGAGCGACGCTGGATTAAGGCCCCGAGACCTGTAATCCAAACATCTCCAGTTGACCGTCCCTCAACCCTGAGGATTATCTCAATCTGTCACAGAGCCAACTGGCCAATAAACCAAAATTATGACCAATAAAAAGATCCAGCGAGTAAAAGACGCAGATGTCTAAATGAAAATGTCCAAATTATGCATTTTCGAAAAACTTTTCTTCACCAAGTTCCACATGTGGCCCCTTGTGAATGTCCAAATAGTTTAAGCAAATAAACACAAGAGTTTAAATTTTCTTAAAGTTAAAAAAGTTTTTGATATCTCTGTGTAATAACTTGTTCTGACTATTCTTATAGCACCATGTTAACACACTCGCTCTTTAACTTTCACCACAGCATATTGCACTAACGCAAGAATTCAGTGTGAAAGCAGATCATTTATAATCCAACTTTATTAGGTTTTCCACAATGAGGGAACAATTCTGGCAAATATGTGATTAAATACATAAGAAAAGCAGCAGGATCAAAGCCAAACAGAAGCGGCAGGAAACTCTCAAGACCAAAGCCCTAATGACATCATCAGAACATCACCCCAGACTCACATACTCCAAGCTGCTTGGGTCTGTGTTCCGAATAAGTCCCTATAAAGATTAATGAATCAATAAAACCGAAAGGCTGTTTAAAGGTCTTCTGAGGTCAAACACAACACTGTTAAAATCACATATGATCTTCAGATGTTTTATGTACATGGGGGGTGGTGGGTGGATTCACACTTACAGTTGTAACCTTCCTCTTGATATTCTCCAGCAGGTGCTCCTGTCCACGGATAAAATATGGATGCTGGAATTCTGTGTCGTCTTTCTCTGGTTTGACCAGCCCGCCCTGCTCGATGTGGACCACTTTGCGGAAACCATCTAGTAACGAGACATACATGCATTTGTTGACTGATCTCCTAAATCGAAAGAGAGAAAATATGGCCCTTATAATGCTCAAGCTCGCGTCCATTTTTTTAAATGATTTCACCCGAACGACTTTCTTGACATTATAGCAAATTGCGCATTGATCAACCTAAAAATGTATTATAAACATTTTTCTGAATCTAAAGGCAATTCATTCAAACCAGATGACGTGATCTAGTCTCCCGGCTCCAATAGAATAGTTTATTAAGTTAAATACACGAACGAGAACATTACAAAGAAACAGTTTGTGGTCTTACACATATTGAGCTGGCGAACAAAACTGGCCATATTATTGTGCTTGAAGTATTTTGGAAGAACATCTTTAGAGAACCGGCCCTGATCAAACACATGGAAGCTGGTTCCGTTCTGAAACAGATGAGAGAAGTATTATTACGGTCAACATATCAAGACGGCTCACTTTGAACAAATAACTGCATCACAAAACTAACAATCAGTTGAAAAATAGATCTGTTTATTTAAGCGCCCTTATTGTGTATTATTGTAATATTGTATACGGTTTCATCCCACTGAAGACGGCTGTGTCAGTCCAAGATTACGTTTTCACAAAATGGGAAAATAAAGTATAATAATCAATTCAATAAAAAGAGCTAAACATGAACTGACATACAACAGACCAACCATAGCAGAGTAATCTAAAACCCAGTTCAGTTTATTGATCTAAAACGTTCTTATAGGAGTCTTCGTTGAGCCTACAATGACGCAATTCAACTATAATAGTGTGTAGTGTAAATGACACTGTTTTAAGTCTAATGTGACCCTTGACAAGACAGATCTGATGAAAAAACAACAACAAAAAACAAAGAGGTTCACTTTAGGATACAGATTATAAAACATCGGAGTTAATTTTACGACACAATGGTTAGGCCCAAAATAACGCAATTATAATCCAGTTCTATGAACAGTCAACATCAACGCCCTTAAAACCCAAATCTGGACTGGTAACTCACAGGACTCCAGCAGATTAACGGGTCTGTGTCCGGATCCTCTACCAGGGTCCAGAGTTTTGTTAGAAAAGCAGGTACATTGTTACCAGCAACCATCACTCCTCCGGGTCCCACGCTGTGATACTCCATCACAGATAATATATCGATTATTTCAGATGACGATTATGATTGTTTATGATAATAAAACCTCTCTGATGACTCGCTGATCCCGTTCAAAGTTGGAACGTGTACGAACGCAGACAATTCCGTTCAAACACACGACTGTGACTCTATTGATCCTCTCTGGTGTTTCAGATTTTGTTCAAAGAGTGACATTTCAAAACAATTTTAGTCGAATGACTGGTTCTGGTGATGCTGATAAAGTGGAAATTTCCATTAAATACACATCGCGACGAACTGCGTACTAGAAAACAAGCAGCGCAGAGAGGTGTCGCGCGATGATGGCGTCACCGCAACGTCGACGAAACGTAAAATCGTAATTCTCAAAATATTTTACACTAAATACGTTAGGAAAATCGAGTAAAGTTCGATTATTATCGTTTTTATTGTAGCTAATTTGTTTGTTTTTTGAAGTTTATGGTTTTTATTCTTTCTGGACGCGTTCCCTTTGAACTTTGACCTTCTGCCTCATACGCAGTTGCTATAAAATAAAAAAGTATTTAAATGTTTTATTATTATTTTATAAATATACCGTTTTGGTTATCATACGGCCATATTACATTTGAAACAGTCTTTCGTAAAAAGTAAACAAAAATTAAATGAATAAAATCTCGAAAGCGTCACGTTTTTACCTTTAACCTCTGACGTAATTGCAACCCACATGGTCACCGTTGTAGCATGCGTCCGGCGCCGAGTTCAACAATGAGTAAATTAAAGAGTAAAAAGAGGAATATCGATGAGGACGAAGATGATCAGGTATACAAACAAAAATAACTTTGTTTTGATGTCGGGCAGCTTTATTAAGTAACTTAGCACATGTTTAGAGACGTTAGCACGTGTGTTTACGTAGTACGGATAGCTCGCTGTCCATGCTTGATAAATGTGATATTCATATTTTTATTAGACTGTATCACATTGTATGACAGATAGATGTGTAATTAATACAATTTAATTTACAAAGGTACCTAGTTAATGCACACTATTGTAACTGTGTCTAGTATGTGCGTTTTCTATCATCCTACTATAAATATACTCTAATATACCATTATTTATTGAAAGCAAACTGTTAAAATGTGTATAATAATATAGTAGCTACCTCACGTTGATAATGTATACTACATTATTTTGAAGTATTAACTATAGTGAATTTCTAACTGTAATAAATGAACTGTACTCTGCTTTATATGTACTGTGGTAAGGTTTAAGTATACTATAGTATATTTCGTTTTTTTTTTTACTATAATTCACTGTAATACAAACTAAAGTATATCTGCACTATTAAACTTTTCATTTACACCATATTTTACTTTATAATAAATATGATTATGGTCCACACACCAACAACTGTACTGTACTTACCTCACGTTACATAACATCTGTTTTAATGTGCATGGTTTTTTTTCTGTTGAAATTCACAATCTGTCATGTGACCTTTCTCAGCTGCCCATCTTTGAGAAGGACAACAGTAAAGATGGTCATTTAGACGATGATGACGATGACGACGAAGGTCAAGCTGATCACTCAGACAGTGAGGAGAGTGTCTTCTCTGGTCTTGAAGAATCAGGGAGTGACAGCGATGATGAGGAGGAGGAGGAGGATGAAGAAGATGATGATGTTTCTGTGCTAAAGAGCTGTGATGTAGAGGAAGATAAGAGGACTAGTGAAGATGTTCAGCTGTCCACAAAGGATATTACAGAACCTCAGGTACTAATTCTGTTATTCAAAATAGGGGTGCGCGATATGACGATATTTGATCGCGAATGATTAAAATGACTGCAAGATCCACTTTTTCAGAATAGTCTTTACATCGTCCTATATAGTGCAAGACATGTTATATCCGTTGCTGTTCTATTGAATTCGTCAACATCCTTGCGATAGATTGTGCCACGTTAGCAAGCTCGTATACGTTGCTTGTGATTTCAGTAAGATTAAGTGACGCGGTCAGTGACGATGGAGGGAAACACGGAGGAGATGGTCCCTAAAAAAATTCTACAGTTTGGGTTTTCCCCAACTGACACGGCCCAAACAAGAGTTTTTTGCAAATGTGGCAATGATATGATTAGCACGTCGGATGGCAACACAACGAACCTTTTTAACCACCTCAAAAGAAAGCACCCGAAAGAGTATGCCAACAGTCAAATTATAAAGGGATCCTACTCGAGTAAATCAGGTACGACCAAGCATCTGGAAACTACATGTCTTAAACAAACGACTTAAACAAAAGAAGGATTTGAGAAAGGAACTCCGTATGACAGAATGAACAAGCGCTGGAAAGATGTAACTGACGCGGTCGCATTTTATCTGGCCAAAGACATGATTACCATAAAGACTGTGGAAAAAGAGGGCTTTAAAAGACTGCTCAAAGTCGTAGATCCACGTTATGAAATACCCAGCAGCAAATATATTTTCCTCCACGGCCATTCCACAGCTTTACTCCGAGTGCCGCAACAAGATGCAAAACAAAATTAAAAATGTAAATATTTTTGCAAACAGCTGATTTATGGTCTTGCACTTCCATTAAATATTAACTTGATTAAAATATCCTTTAAAATATAAATGGTAAAGAGTATATTTTTATATGGGGACATAGTTTGGCTGTATTGTAGCCCCTTTAGTTTGCAAAATAGTCTTAAAACCAACTTGAAGAAGAACCGGGATAAAATCGTGATCTATCTAGAAAAAAATCGTGATTTGATTTTTTTCTAGATCGCCCACCCCTAATTCAAAATAAATATTGTGCAAATTATTCAGTCAAGCAATGTCTTTTTCTTGTAAGGATGCAATGAATTGATAAAACATCAGACATGACATTGTTAGTTATACACTGTTCTTCAAATCATCATTTTCATTCGCAAAAAGAATTTTGTCAGTTGAAAACTTTAGTTTTTAAAGTCACTTCAGCATGTTTATAAGGTCTATACATTACAGCCAATGAATGTGTTATAATCTGCTGCCATTGAACATCTTCAACACTGTATTTCAAAGCACACAATGACTCATCTAAACACTCCACCACAAAAAATAACATTTTGTGACCTTCAGAATGAAACCTTTTTATAAAATATTTACTATTGGTCAACCTAAATATTGCAAAAATTAATGCAAAAGAGTATTAAAATATTAGAAATGCAGTGAAAAAATGTTGTGCTTTTGTATTTCCTGTAAAGTGGTAGTTTAAAGATACAAGCTTTGCCACCGTTTTCTGAGCGTTTTTCTGCTTTCTTTTAAAACATTAATATCACAACGATTACTGGAAATCAATTGTGGGAAGAAGAAATCGTTATCACAATTAAAATACGATTATTCCTGCAGCCCTAGTTTCTATACAGTATAAGAAATGGCCTGAGTCCATCTTTCAAACTAGCTAAAAGTCACATTATGTAGAATAGTAGCAAACCTCTTCCCATTACATGCTTTGAGGTTTAGTCATTAAATATAACGCATGATTGTTGCAAGTTAAGGATTCAGTGATGAATCTCTATTCTGTAGTTCTCCAAAAAAAAAAAAAAAAACATTTTTTTCCTACTATGGTAGTGGATGATGTCACAGAACTGAAAATTGTTCACATTCTTACAAATATATTTCTTTGTGATAAACAGAACAAATAAATCTGTCCAGGTTTGAATAAAGATAAATGATGACAGAATCCCTTTAAGTTAGTTAGCTGGGTTGGTTAATAACATTTAGGTAAATGATGAATTGGTCCAGATATTTAAGAACACACAGCCAATAAGTGTGCATTTGTGGAAGATGCAGTTTAATACCTCTGCATGAAAATGGCGAAATTACAACAGTCTTGATAACATTTTTGGGTCATGCGTGAATCCCAAACGTGTTTGTTTTACATTATAGATCTGATTATTTTACAATCATTCTAAGTAATGTTTAGGAGTCATGAGAGGGTGTTTCCAAACCCTGATGAGTTTGCTCAAACGTGCCTCTCTACTGCCCCCTAATGGAGCATCACTGATGGTTCTCCTCAATTCATCTTGACACAAAACCATCTCTCTTGCCTTCTGCATTGAGAGGAAACGAGATTGTCATTGTGTTACATTTTATTTCAACTGTTTATCAGATCAATTCCATTTGTCTTCTTCATATCTGGATCTAAAATTCACATTTGCAAGCCCTATTTTATGAGCTTTATTCTATGTCACCTGGAACATCTCTTATGAAAATAGTCCATGGTTTTACTCCAGTTACCAAAAAACATGTATACACTTTTACCAGCAAAAACTATGGTTCATTTTCAGTAGGGATTCAGAATATTCTGCAAAGCGATATTAGACGGAGTCATTTATTCATCCGATATTTGGCCGCCTTGGTTTATACGCTCGCTCTAATAATACATTCGACAATCTTGTTGTATCAGCAGCTTTAAATCTACCGACTGCTTTGTCAGTTGGTCGTAAATGTTTCAAAACTGTGTCAATGTAATCATTTCTAAATGCGTAGTGTTTCAAAGTTGGTGGACAAAAGCTTCTGTCAAATCAGTTTGCAGCTGGTCGCCTCAAAATCGGCAAATATCTGCCTGTTTTCATGTAGAAAAATGCATTTGATCATTCTTTGAGTTTGTCATAAGTCACTTAAAGCGCCAGGCTCAGGGTCATCGAGTCGAGCTCGAGTCAATCCATCGGAAGTGTCTGACTTTCCACAGGACACGATCGAATTCACAGCTTTGAAATCTCCGTTCGTAGTTGCCAGGAGGCCGTGGGACGTATTGTTCCTGTCTCAACCATTTAATCCGCCCCCCCATACGCGGTCTCTTTCCTTCTGCTCTTTTGTGGAGGGTCTTCTGAGAGATGGATCGTGGAGACTGACGCACACCAGGCAGAAGTTAATGCGGCTGCCGGAGACGTGACGGTTCCCGAGAGAACACAGCCGTGTGTCTGATCCAGCAGCGTCCGCTCACGCCGCGTGCGGGGGTGGTAGATGACATCGGGACGGGAGGAGGGGGGTTAGCAAAGACCAGAAGAGCTCGTCTTACCGTGAAACCTTTTCTCTCACTATAATGCACACCCACGCGCAGCGCGCGCTCCAAGCGCGTCTGGTCCACTTCCATCACCCATAGACGTGACGTTGGGGTTTATGGGGGCTATTTCATTCGCCGTGGATTAATTGAGTAGCTACGGGTTTAATTAAGTATCATGCCAATGGCGATGAGTGCCGTCGGATTGTTCCGTCCACAAGTCACTCAATAACTCAACCGCAGTTCAGAGGAAGCGTACGGAGTAATGGGCGACTCGAGGCCCCGCGAGCGGAACCCGGGACGCTTCGCCAACACGCATTAAAAACACTTCACCGGTTGCGTGGTTGTTGCGCGAACGTCGCAGTGTGAGCGATTTAAAGGCCAACGGAGGTGCTTGAATGAATTGGAAACGGATGTTCTGAGGTGAGGAGTTGTTCTCCAAAAGCCTGTCAGTGCGTTCATTTCCCGCTCTGATTCATAGATCGTATGTCACTCGTAACTTTCAGTGCTCGAAGATCCTCGTGCTTTAGCTTCGCAACATCTTCGGCCCACGCGCGTTTGTGGTCACGTTGGCACGGTGCCACGCTCCTCCAGACGTTCTGATGGGCTTGTTTTTATTCGCATGTACACCGTGAGCTCTTCTGTTTTGGCCAGTCGACCATCATCTGGTCAAATCATTTATCAAAGACCCATTTCCCTACACCCACATTCCTGTTTTTTATGATCAGACTTTTGGAGTTACTAGAAGAAATCAATTTGTTCTCGTTTGGTCTCCTTAAATGTGAAATTGTCCTTGCACCAAATCTATCTGAATGTTCTTTGCCTTTTGACGAAACTTGCGTTTTTTTGTTCTGAAATGGCTCGAAGTTGTTTTCCTTGTAATGTCTGATAAAAGGAGAATCAGTCTGAAGCAAACAGTTCGAACCGATTCATATAAATGAATCAACACGTCTGTTTTCACTGCTGAATTTCAAATCAAGACTCTTTTGAAGCATCTTTTAAAATATACTCACGAATGAATCTGTCCACCAAAAACATCATGTTTTACTCTTGTTTCGCAGGAAATGTGTACCTGAACATCCTTTAAACAACTAAAATGAAAGCGATATTAAAAATATTTTAAACCAGCATTTTTTTACATTAAAGAAAACTTTTAAATATATATTTATTAAATTGTTATAGGCATAGTTCACCCAAAAGTAAAACATCTGAACGTGTACGACTTGAGTCCAGTTATCACTAGTGTTAATTTCATTACCATAAATAATTATGGAAAATCTTTTGTCAACTAATATTTTCCCTGGATGAATGACGAGACAAAAAGTGAGACCATTAAACGACAACTCAGACTTTATCTGCACACAATATTGTTGACGAAAAACGATAAATTACCTAAAAAAACTCTTTTTTTTCTTTTTAATAGACAATAAATGTTACAGATTTTTGTGCGCTCCTCTGCTGTACGAGCGTTCATGTATGCGGTTGGCTTATAACAGGACTTCATATCCCCCAAACAGGGATGAAAGGTTAAAAAAGTATAGGATTTTTGCCAGCGAGGTAACTTCATTTATATAATCTGGCCACCGTACGCAAATGCGCTCACTGTGGAGGATCTCAAGTCTATAAACCAGATTTAAGCGATCACAAGCCGGTCTGTGTTCTCTTGTGAGCTGCTCGAGCCGTGTTGATCTCCACTACATTGTTTGTTTGTGATTGTTGAATAAAGACGTCCCACCTCGCAAATCTGTTCGCGACTACGTTCCAATGGTTCTCCTTCACGGTCAGTCGCGTGTGGTGTTTCTGGGGAATTTTCTATATTTTCACAGACCTCTCTGGAAAAAACTTTGATGAAGTTGAAGAAACTATGCACGTGATTTGACATTCTATTGATTTGAGCTCGTATACAGAGGTTTGAAAGACTCAAAGTTTTAAAAGCACTCATATTTTCTGTGATACCGTTTCTAAGATATGAGCTGTGTTTACACAAAAATACATAATTTAGTCATGTAATACAATGTTTGACGTTTAGGCTAGAGGTCGACCGATTCATTGTTTTTGCGGATTAGGCAGTATGAATTACAATCATTTGTCGTCAATAATCACCACCGAGAGTTTTTCAGGTCTGTTTTTTATCCAGACACAGCAGGGAAAGTTCTACTGTGATACGCAGGTGGAGATTTAATGAACGGATAATGTTAATGACATTCATTTTAATGTAAACAAACACGACAGTATATATTGTAAAATATTACAATGGATCAATCATTCTGCTAGTTTAGTGCCAAGAATGTTTTAAATTATTAAAATTTTAGAAATGACCTACTAATGATTTTGTTTAAGTCATACACTGGACTTTAATATTTATTAATGTAGTTAATTTTTTTAATTATCATTTTTAAAGTACAATACATTTTAGTGGTTCAAGCAACGTGTTTATTGTAATACATTTCATTTCTAATTTACTTTTTAGCTCCGGCAAAATCCAATATTGGTCGACCTCTAGTTTAGGCTAATATATGGGTTATTTGAAAGAGTATTATACATCTAAGGCTTTATATTTTCCATGTCATACATGTTCTTTGAATGCTGGTTAGAAATAAAATGTATTTGTGTCCGGTTGAAAAGTGGTGTTTGAATACACAGACATTTGAAAATAACACGGTTTAGTGTTGTAATTGGAATACCGTGAAACCGCTGCACTTTTGCTAAAAGTTATCATACCGTCAAAATCTCATAGCGGCCCATGCCTACTACTTATTGTAATAAGAGATACTTATAATGACATTTAAAAACACATTTCTCAAACAACAACAATCACTGTGATTATAATTTTTTGAGAAATACCCATTTTAATAATTTTAACCATTACACAGCATTATGAAAATGTGACTAAGTTTGTATCAAGGACAAGGATGCCTAAATAAGCTAAAAGTGTACGACTAAAATTAAATAGCTGACAAGATGAACACTAGTTATCACTACTCTTTTTTCACGTTCCTCATATACAGTAAATGTACTTGTTTTTCATTTATTGGTATCGTTTCTTGTGTATCCTAAAAGGTCACGTCCTCATATGACCTGTCGTTTACTGACTCGGAACCTCAGTCCTCCTGTTGTAAAGCTGTCTTTCAGCTTGTTTTTAGATCTTCAGCGTTCGCGGAAAACTGGTGCGTCCCCCGGGCCGCGAGGCATTCAGGAACGCAGGTCTTGGGCGTCTTGATGTGGATTTAACTGGGCTTCAGGGAGGAAGTGTTTCTGCAGTGGAAGAGATAGCGGCTGTAAATCAGAGCAGGTTCGCTCACCTGCCCCGTCACGGGCTCATGGGACACACGCTCTTCCTCTCCACCCCGTTACTGTCCGTTTGCTCTCGTCTTGAGGGATTGCTGTGTTGAATAACAGCCGGCACCACGAGTCCCTGCGTCCCGCACAGGATGTGAGCTTCTGGTGGCCGCTTTTGAACGGCACACGTGTAAATCACGCCAACGTGAAAATTTGTGTTTGAAACGTCCTTCACTGCAAGATGTTTTCTTAAATAAACGACTGTTTGAGTTGTTGTGTTGATGGGGTTTTTTCATATTATTTTGAGTGTCAAATGATGAGAATTAATGATACGTACCATGATTTTTGTCTCGGAGTGCTTTAAACTTTTCAGTAATGAGAAAACTTCAGTATCAGCTGGGTTCATCTACATATGATGCTAAAAACGGAGTTCCATGTTTTTTTTTTGTTGCATTTTTCATTTATTTGTTAAGAAATACAACCTGGACATCATCCTGACGTGTTCCCTACGTTTTTTCAATCCCTTCTGATGTTTCCAGATTAAATGTGTTTTAGAGCTTGTGCATTCTTGAACAGCCTGTGTTTGTTTTGACAGAATGACATCAAAGGTTCAAAGGACAAAAAAAAGAAGAAGAAGAAGTCGTCTTCAGAAGTGAAGAAGGATGATGAGAGTGTGACCGTGACGTCACAGAGAATCGAAGGCCTTAAGATTTTATCTCATGTGGACGAATACGAGCGGGACTCATCGGATGAGGAGGTAAACGCATCAAAACTGCTTCTGATTTGGTTTGATAAAGTCTGAGACCACATTGAACATTTTGTAACATCGGTTAACATGAACTAAAAATGAATAATAATTTTATTTAAAGTTTGTCAATGAAAACATGATTCAAATCAAACGTTGTAGTCGTTTACTGTAAGGAATGCACAAAATAACATAATAAATAAATGCCGTAAAATGTGTTGCTCATTGTTAGTTCGTTACTTTAACTTGGCAACGAAGCAAAGCATGTCGTTTCTAAACCCACAGGTTACACGAGGTTAAAATCTTTAGGATTCAGTGCTATTTCAAGGTCACCAAGCAAATGTTTTTTTTTTATAGAGATGCAAATTTTTATTGAGTTCTCTCTTACACTTGAATGAGTCCACATGTCACCGTGCGTCCAGGTGTTTGTGCACCTGCATGTTTGCTTTGCATGCTGTCAGCCTTTCATTTGACTTTCACATTTGACTTTCAACTCTTTTTTTTTGAATGCGATCCATTCAGCATTTGGCGTTGGGCTCTCTGAGAGATTTCTGTGATGAATTGTGTCTGACATGCTCAAATACTATGAATACTATAGCATACATGATCAAAGTTTGGTGTTTACTATAGTACAGTAGTATAGTAGAGTATGCTACTACAAATCACTCCTTATCAAGGAAATAATGAAGTGTACTACAAATTTACTATAGTACTTACTGACTTTTTTAATTGACTACATTCGGGTAATATTAGGAAAACATTGTCAGTTTGCTATAGTTAATTCTACTGAATATTGTTGTATATATGTCTACATATTCTAGGGGTTTCAAACAATTAATAGCGATTATTCACATCCAGAATAAAGATTTGTGTTTACATTATATATATCTGTGTACTGTGCATATTAATTTTGTGTTTGTAAACACAAAACATTCACATACTTGTCTATATATTTAGTGTATTAATTTATATTGACCAATAATTGAAATTCTAAATAAAAGTTTATTAATTGATATATTTTTCTTAAATATATGCATTTATTTGGATGTGTTCATACATACAAAATGAATATGCACAGTACATCAACATATATTATGTAAACACAAACTTTTATTCTGGATGCGTTTAATCACGATTAATCGACTGACAGCCCTAGTATAACTATATTTAGTCACTTCTGTGATGTACTGCAGTATACTACCATTTCTGACAGTTTACTATAGTGAATATGAAAGTATACTACATTTTGATCAGTATTTTCTACAGTTTACTATATGAAGTATTGAAGTATACAAAGTTATACGAAGTTGTATAAGATGCATCAGGTTGTGCGCGCAAGTTTTGACATATTGTCCTTTGTAGTGACATCTTGCATCGCAATACCATCAGTATTCTTGTGTAAATCAACTTTGTACATAATAATGTATGTAGTAAAATAGTTTATCACATTTTAATATAACTTCACAAACCAATAAATGAAGATTGGATTGTGTCCCCAATCCACCGTGTTCATGTCGACTATCACATCCACTTTTTAGTGCATCTTTGAGCCGTCACCCTACAAAGAATTTACATGTGCATTTAGATTTTTAGGATCTTCATTGCAGGGTTTGATCAGCTAATGTTTGATTAACAGGTTGACGTTTATCGCGATCAGTTTTGGTGAGAACGGGCCTCAAGTCTTGATCATTCTTGAATGAAGCCAAACGACATTTGGATGAGCGGCGAACTTAAAATTGTTTAGTAAGGTCAATGAGTCTAAATATAGTTGAAGAGCTTTCATTTCAGCATGTTTGTACAGGCACGATTACTTCACTCTTCCGTAGAAGGGAATATGGTTAGTTGTGCAATGTTTCATGTAAAGAAACAGGTTTTTTTGCGCTGGAAGCGTCTGAACCGCCGTAGGCCCGTCAGACATTACCACAATGACTCTTTTGCTTTGGGCTTCTGGAGAACGATGCACCTCGCGGTCTTATAACGTCTCGTATTTACCCACATATCCATAAAAGAATTCCTCTTCAGCTCTTTAATTCACACGCTTCATTGAGAAGCGCTGAACCCTGGCACAATGCACTCTGGGTAATTTGCCAGCCTGCGCAAACCTATACACAGCCGCCATCCAAAGGACTTTTTGGCGCTGTGCTTCTGAGCAGGAATGTTTTGCAGAAGTGTTATTGTTCTTGGGTAGATCCCCCATTTCTGATCGACTTTAATGCCCCTTCGTTCAGAACGCATCATTATTTATTTTTAATGGTTCTCCGTCCTCTGGTTTAATGATCTGGTTTTAGCCCATTTACTGTCTTTATAAATGTCTACAGTCGTGTGGTGGACCATTCATCAGTCCAGAAGAAGACCATATCTGATTTAGCAGAATAACCCGAGCGTTTCTCACAGCAGGCCGTTTAGAATCTGACAGGAATGATCCTGAAGTTTGTTGTTGAATTTATTCTAGACATTATTTTAGAAATCCACAATCTTGGAGAGGGTTTTGTTGCATAACAAACTTCTAAGGATGTGTGTTTAATAGCACCACTGTTAAAAATATTAAAAATAGAAATTCTGTCGTCATTTATTTAGCCTCATGTTTTTCAAAGCCTGCATGTGCCTCTTCTGTTGAACCCAAAAGAAGATATTTTGAAGAATGTTTCATGTTCAATGGTGTTCAGTTTTGTTTGGTTATCGAAATTCTTCAAAATATCTCCTTTTGTATTCTACAGAAGAAAGTCGAGGTTTGAAATGACACAAGGATGAGGAAATAATGACGGAACCCAAAAGAAGATATTTTGAGAAATGTCTCAGGGGTTTTGTGTTCACACTATGGAAGTCAATGGTGTTCAGTGTTGTTTGGTTATCGACATTCTTTCTTCTGTTGAACACAAAAGAAGATATTTTGAAGAATGTCATAAAGGTTTTAAATGACACGAGTCTGAGTAAACCATGATGGAAGGTTCATTTTTTAAGGTCTATGTGTGTTAAATAGAAGATGCCTACAGGTGTCTTGTACCTTTGTGCATTTGACAGAGATGAGGTGTCAATCTCATTACTTTGTCAACCTTGTCTAGTATCCCTCCGGCGGCCTTCTTTGATCAGCGGTGGTCCTGCGACCATTTGGCGTACGTCGAATTATCCCTCTTACCCCGTCTGGGGATGGCGGATCGGGTTGCCTGTCTGTCCCGTTGCAGCTCTCGACACAAGTTGTCTACAAATAAAAGTCCAGACTTCTAAATCCCCTTGTTTTTCAACCTCACGTCCCCCCTCTTTGTAATAAAGAGCTGTTTCCTGTTAGCGTGGTGAAGAGGGAATACAGGAGAGCTCAGCGTCTGTCCGGAAGGGGCTTTTCCCCTGCAATGGCTTTTCCATGTGCTCCTTCAGATGAATGAAGACACATTGAGGAATTAAAGGGAAAAGGGGCTCTGGCTCCCGGCCGCTAACTCTGATTTCTGCCGCCAAGCAGCTACTGCTCGCAGAATTCTTTCTGAGTGTGCGTTTAGTGCGTTTACAGTGTGCGTCAGGCGTGAAGTGGGTACACAAATAGAGGCAAATTGTGATCGTTGAAACTTACCTGGTGGCCTGAACTGACCCCACCAACCTGTAAAGTTGTTTTACATGAAGGATTCTTCTCTCAGACTCCTAGATTATATATTGATTTCTTTTCCAAATGTCAGGTGAATTAACGTAGACATTTCTAAACGTGCTCCCATGAATAAATACTGTGTTTACTTAAGTGTTTACTACGGTAAACTGTAGTAAAATTTCTTCCATAGTAACTGTTTACCAAGTAGTATAATTTTACTCCAGTTAATTTTACAAAATACTAGTTTACTATGGTAAGTATTACAGTATGCTAAAGCAGACCTGAAAAGCAGTCAATTGTCAGATTACTCGTTACTTCTCAAGAAGGAAGTGTATACTTAAAAAGTGAAGTGTATACTTCAGAAAAGTGGAGTGTATATATATGAACATTATTTAGTCATATCTGTAATAAATTATGGGATACTCTAATTTCTTATTTTTTTTTGTAAATATTTAAGTATATTTATTGTAAATATTTATCTAATATTTAAGCAGTATTGTGAGACTAGTGATTACTTTTAAGGTAACGAGTTTTTATAAAATAGATGTTTATATCAGTTTTAAACTTGTCTTTCTACTGGAGCATACATTCTCGCATATATTCATGGACTTAAGGTATAATGTTTGGTAACAAAGATGCATAAGCATGTTTAATATAAACTTTATTTCTTTACTGTAGTGTCAACTCATTTCCTATAGAGGGTGCTGTTTCTGCGTGGTTTCTGACAGCGTACGTTTGAAACCTTATTTCCAGCGTGCGGTAAGCCACGGATGAGCGATCCTCCTTTGAGGTTTCCGAGAGCGGCCCTCTCTCCGTGCTCTAATGTAAAGCTCCGGTGACAGGTAGCGGATCGAGGTCATGTCTGCTAATCGCATCCACTGACTGATTCCAGATTCCAATCCAGCGACCCGTGTGGAAGATGCTTTACATCCTCTGCTGCCGTCGTAGAAAGCCGGTCGGAAACCTCCGGCGACCTCAGCCGTCGCATGACATCCGTTTTATTTTCATTTAGTCATCGCTGTGTCTTCCTGGGGTTGGGATTTGCATACGTGTGGTTGAAAGCGAAAGCCCGGACATGGGCGAGCATTTGATGAGCGCGGTTAATGCGATTTCCTCCGGTGCCAGAATAATTACACCTTCTGGAAGTTTTGGAGCTCTGGGGTTTTAAGTTGCTTCAGGTGCTCCGATTTCGCCCGGGAAGGTAATGGCCGTCTTTGTCATTTCCACCCCGAGATTCGAGAGAGATTTCGGCCCACGCCGTCTGAAGAAAAGAGCCCTGTTTGCTTTCCTGCGCAAAGTAAAACAAACACGACCCGTGACGCGGCCGGTCAAGGTGTCCAGATCTCTCGAGAGTTAAGACGGAATCCAGCCGTCCCCCCTCCGCCGTGCCACCCACTCCTTGGAAACGAGCGATGAAATGTCGCACGTCTGGAGGTGCAAGTTTTATTTGCTTTGCTCGCTAAATTTGGGTAATCCCAAAGTTTAATTTTGTGATTGGGGCATTTCCAACAGCCGTCTGATGAGTTCCAGATGGGTTCTCAGATGATTGTGGTCAAAAATACGTTGGATTTTTAGCAGCTCTGGGTTCTTAGAAGCCTAATTTAGGCGAAGAGTGCCGTTTCTCAAGCCTGTCTTAACAAGGATTGACAGCGTTGTGCCGTCTTGCCATCTTTACTTGCTGGCTTGATTTGACCCATCGTCCCACAGCTGGGGGAGAAACGGCTTTCTTATATATTTTCATTCTTTAATTTTAAATTTATTTTCCATTCTTGCTCCCCATATTGATTGGCATTGCAAGGTCTCAGGATCCTCTGTGGAGGACGAGATTTTGAAGCCTTCGTTGCCATTTCTCGTCTCCAGAAAGAGACGCGGGGGTTCTGCTTGCCGGAATTAGAAATGTAAGCCATATCGAGGTTTGTCTAGCGGTGCCGTCCTCCAAACGGCAAGCTCCAAACTGTTGGGTACCTGAGCTGATCACGGCCGTCAACACTTTTCTCCGGGTCCACAGAAGACTGAGGTCAGAGCGGATGTTAGGGAAAGCCCTGACACTCCGTTCCGGCAAGCAGGAACCAGGGGGTCGTATCCATTCACCCTTGGCAGCCCAGCACCAGAGGTCTGAACTCTTCCCCTTTGACCTTCGGAAAATTCTGTACCGTTTTTGTTCAGCACTTGGATGGTTTGCCTTCATGTGTGGATGTTTGGCCCGAGTGAAATGAGAGCTGCGCTTGGTTTATATCCCTTGTGAATGATCATCATTCTCTTTCTTGGCTTTGTTATTTTCTTCCGACCCACCTTGAAATAACACGTTCTAGAACGAAGCCTTTTTGGCTAGCACAGTAGGCGTCAAAGTTCGATTGTTTTTTTTTTACATTTGCACATTTGGCAGACGCTTTTATTCCAAAGTACATTTCAATTATTCATTTTTATCAGTGTTCGTGTTGAGGATGGAACCCATCAGTTTTGTGTTGCGGATCCAATTGAGCTACACGAACGCTCATAGTTTAACCTAAAAATATTATGCTTTGCTTACCATGAACGCGTATGTTGTTTTGCGCAGATTGTTAAAGAACGACAGCCTGGGTCACCATTCACTTTCATTGAATGCAAGACCGATTGAATGAAAGTGAATGGTGACCGAGATTGTAAGTCTCTCACAGTGTGCCCTGTGTTCTGTAGAACTCCTAATCATACTTCAATTCATATAAATATTATTTATGCATTAAAGTTAATCAAACTATAAGTGCTTGCTGTATTTTCATTTTTATTTGTACTGTCTCTTTAAGGACTGCTATAATGCAATACTCATTGTCAGCATATCGCCCGCCAACAAACCAACTTCATGTCTTCTTGTTAAAAGCGCCGGCCGTGACTCTTGTCCATATACGTTACGTGCTGTTTGTCTTTTTCCCCAGAAAGCCGTCGGGTTGAACGTTTCGTGGAAGAAAATGATTAATATGTTTTGCGCTCCCGCAGACGCAGGCATGGATTTTACGAAACGTCTGCGCTTTTAAAAAAAACAAAGAGTGGTTTTGTTCTCCCGGATCTATTGGATCGGCCCGTACTTTATATTTATCAAATGAAACTAAAGTGAATGTGGGTGGTGTTCTGTTACCCCGGCCCAAAGGTAAAGGGGGATTTAAGGGCTGTATCCCACCGGGAGTCATTGGTCCCACACAGACCTCACACCCACGCTGGGCCTTCCACATCACTTATTTCTCCACCTGGAAAGAAGTCAAGCAAACGTCTAACCTGTTTGACATCAACCGTTCAACGAATGCGTTCGTATTTGTGTGTTTGGGAGGAGAGAAGCTGTTTAAAAGATCTTAGTTTTGTGTGTAATTGTAATAATTACATTTTTATGAGTTGGGATGTATTGGCCTTAAGAATTTTTATTCCTTAAAGGGATAGTTCACTCAAAAATGAAAATTCTGTCATCGTTAAATAAAAACTATGGCAGTAAATGGGGGATGAGATCTGTTTGGTTACTGACATTCTTCCAAATATCTTCCTTTGTGTTTAGTAGAACAAAGACATATATTCAGGTTCGTAACAACATGGAGGTAAACTATGACAGAATTTCATATTTTTTTTAACTGGCCCTTTAAGTGTGTAAGTACAAATAATAACTTGGTATATTTTTCTTTTTTTCAATGCAAATGCTACAAATCGTTAAAAAATCTTGGGTCATTTTGTTTCCCAAAGAAATGTGTCATAAGTCTTGAAATAATTAGTTTTAAATTTATGCTCAAAACAAGAATACAAATGAAAATATTTAAATATGAAATATTTTCGGGAAAATTTTAATTAAATAAAATATATATACAAAAAATATATTTTAAGTACCTAATTAGTTTTTTCTTACCCGTTTGGAAGATTTTATTTCTTGTTTTAAGAACAAACTTAATAATCAAGAACTCGTAATGCTTGTTTTCTGAAAACAGGTCTATAGTCGATTATTTAGCTTTTCAGGGAAATGTTTCATTGAAACATCGAAGACACATCAAAGCGAACAAAACGCAACGTATATTGACCGTCTTTGATATATGGTTATATCTTGTTTATTTTGTTTTACATCTTCTAGATAAGGAAACAAAGCATACAGGTCTATTTTACTCTGTTATTCTGTTCTACAAGCCGACAGCGGAGAAAACGCGCTGCTCTTCTCTCGGTAACAAAACCCACATCTGACAAGAATTGTTTCTAATGTTAATAAAGTAAACGGCCTGATCACTTTGTTAAGATCCTAAAAAATACCCCTCAACAAAGACGGAGCCGAATATGCTTTCCCTGTGATGGTCGTCTGAGGAAGATATTCTGATCAACGCCGTATAAATATTGTTTTCTTTGTCGTTCACGGTGAGTGTTTGTTTTCTTAAGCTTTGAATTGGATGTGCTTCAATAAATAAGGTAGGCCGATTTTTTTTGACTAACGTAAGAATCACAGCGCGTTTTAAAACATCAAAAATAACATCTGCGCGACTTTATTTATAGGCTGTAACTTGAAGGCCACGACACTATTTGAACTTCTAGAAGGAAAATCCTTGCTTTTACAAAAGTCTTATGTTAAGGCCAAATTCATTAACATTTGTTGCCGTGAAATGTACACTTTCATGTTTCTAATTGTTGAAATTAGCATTACTTAATAAATTCATTTTCCTTCGTTAAAATATATTAAGAACAACCGCTCTGAACAAGTTATGGTAATAAATGAATTATTGTTAATCATTTAATATGACGTTGGCATTTTTATATCTATAAGTATTTAAGGAATTCTGGCTCACCAGTTTTTAAAAATGTTGATGTGTCCGGGCATCCGGTGTGTAAACTTAAAATATTTAAACTAGCTTGCGATCTGAGTGAACAAAGATATAGGAACACATACAAATGATTTTTTATATTTTCTGTATATTATAAAATCATAACAGATGAAGTGAAGAAACCTGAAAAAGACATGACAACTCATAAGGTCTTCTTTAGGGGTAACTTAACCTTGTGGTGACGCAGTTTTATTCTTATGAAAAATATGAATATTCGAATAGAATTTGTAATATTCAAATAGTTATTGCGGATCGAATATTCGTGCACATCCCTAATTTGTACTGAAAAAGATACAGAAATGTACTTCATAAATTCTTTGTTTTCTTCTCCTTTCAAGAATCTGCTAGCCTATCCTTCTATATATGAAATCTCAACTTTCTTTTTCCTCGCTTTGTAATGTCTCCGTGTGATTGATAATGTATATGGTGCGCTATCATCACTATGGCAGGTTTCGTCAATGATCTTTATTGCTTTGGCTACTTTCTAAAAAAATGAAAGTTAGTTAAACTGTCAACTAGCAACTTGTCTAACAATATTTCAGACGATCATTTGAATATAATCTGGAATGTAACACAAGACTGCGTTCACGTCTATGTTCCACATGTGTATATTATGTTTCTGGCCTCGCTGTTTAGCGTTATGAATAAAAATGTTATCGATAAGCAAACGCGGCGCACTCGTCTGGGCAGCGGGCCAGAAAAGAATCACGAATTGAGTAGTCTCTGTTGCGTTCTGCTGGTAGAGAATGAAGTGATTCCCGTCTGCAGACACAAAGGTCTTCTTTCAGCCCGGGCGCTCCGCTGAAATCAATACGCTGATAAAATTGACAGATTGCTGGTAAATGATGTGGAATCTTGGCCTGACGCGCCGCTGTCAGCGGGAAATTTCTTTTTAATAGTCTATTTAAGGAGACGCTGGGATGTGTTTTTTTAAGTCAGGGGGGAATGTTGATCCAGCAGGCCGGGGGTGGGGGTCAGACGTGGGGAGGCGGACGGGTAAATCGCGTGCCGCTCGTACAGTGCCACGGGACCCCAGGCAGCGGTCCGCCGGACTCTTGCAGGTGTGTGGATGTGGGCGTTGGAAAGCTGGGATAGAGAGGGACTGTTTTCTTCCCTTTTTTTTGAGAGCAGCCAAAGTAGCCACCTGTCGTTCCACAGTTTTTAGGACTTACTTTCTATCCGGTCTTCAGCACAACTCCCAGTTGGGTCCGAACGCATCCTGCCAGAAGTCTCTGATTGAAACCAACTGCCAGCGGGGGCCGACTCGAGCTCCTGGGGCGGCCTGAGGACAGGAGATCGTCGGATGATGTAGTGCTTTTTACCTTCAAAACAGGAAGGAGATGAGCTTAGGTTGTTTTTAATGACGTGACTGTTGCTCTGTTCCAGAATCTAGTGCTCTGCATGCACCCAGGTAACATCTCCTTAAACCATCGATTACATTTTCCATTTTTATAGTTTGGCCAATTTTAATGTTAATTGACCTCTTTAGCGATAGCGTCAGTACAAAAACGTCACTGGTAAAATGATCATTTATAGAACATTTAGTAAATGACCCTTATCTTTTGAACGAGAGCGTAGTTTATTTGCTGATAAAGATCCAGTAAGAATGAGATCATCAGTCTTGAGATTACATGAAGACATAAAACAAAACTGTGATTACGTCTCCAAAATGCTTGACACAACCGTGCAAACTTGAAGACTTAAAAAAGCCCTTCAATGCTGTAAATGAGGATGGTTTCAATTATAATACAATTCGTTTTAATTTTCAATTCATTTTTAAATAAAATAAATGTTTGCTTGTTTAAAGCATCTTGCAGATGTTACCACACTTGTTACGGTGTTTGTTCTTAATAAATCCATATTGATACAGTTCAACACAAAAACACAATTAAGCAAAATATAACAAACATTTCATATGTTCTGGTCTACTAATGGCATTAAATGTTTAGTCCTTACTATAGTATGCAGTAAAATTCCTAGACATGATTGAACCTTAGTAAATATTAAAGTATACTATAGTTTTATCATATAGCATTTATCAAATCATACAGAATTCTCAAATATAGTATTCTGTCAACTCAAATGTGATGCGATTTACTTGCGTAAATACTGATGCGTAAATACTAACGTGTACTACAGCATTTTTTCCTATAAGGGATAATCCACGGCTAGCCGTGCATTAATGGATTTTAATGCATGAGGTGGAGTTGCCTCTTCGAAGTTCATTAAAATCTTTTAATGCAGGGCTAGCCGTGGATTATTCCGCTTATACTATGGTTACTATAACTATAACTATGGATATTTGCCTGGTTAAAGCTGATATTGAAGTTAAAAGTTGTCGTTTCAGAGCAAACAAGTGACGGTTATTTTGTAAGTTAATTTTTAATGTAATCGCACAGCTACCCGTGTGTTAAAGGCTTTTAAGGCACACATTCCAGCCAATCAGAATCCAGTATTCAAACAGACCATGGTATAATATCTTTTTATAACACATTAGTTGTACAGTACAGAAACACAAATATTGGGTTAAAAAGTAAAAATATATAGTACAAAATATTGTATGAAATCGTTTGGATTTATAATAGATTTTAGTCTTCAAATTGTTCGTTCTAGTTTTTAAATGTGTTTTTCAGTTGATCGCAATGCATTCTGGGATTGCATGCTGTTCTGTCTTTCCACGGCAGATTTGATCGTTGCCTTAAAACCTCTGTAGGCAGCTTACTAGGTTATGGAACAGAGCTCGTGTCCAGTTTTTCCACATCGTGTTTGCATGTTTTCGTAAAACGATAGCGGAAAAATAACTTAAGGGAAAAAGAAATACGGGCCGCCATCACCTCCGATCCCTCGCCATCCAATTCTCTTTTGAGTCCGATCTCGGATCTGAAACCAAGCTGCGGTTTAGCAGCACGACGAGATGTTTCAGTCAAACCTTTGAGTCTCATCAGATGTTTAATTTTCGTTAAATAAAGTCTTTCTCTGAATGATGTGCCGGATGCTCGGAGGACAGGTGGGAAACCCATTTTAAAACTTCTTTGCCAGAACGAAACTTTCCACACGCGTCCTCCAAGGTTAAAGCCCGTGCATGGGGATCTGCAGATTATTTATCAGGCTGGCGCGGTGCAGGGCCCGATCTCGCTCGGCCTCTTTTTCAGCCCGTTATAATGAGCGTTTGACCTTTCGACGACCTCTTTCGCGGTTTTGCCATTCTAGAAATAATGACTGGGCTTATTTTTATGGCCTTTATTTCCTTCAGCGGTATAAGATGTAGGAAATTAAAAGTGGGCGTTCGGTCAGGTGATTCTGGCTTCTTTCCGCCTCCGGCGACAGCGTGGCACCGTCCTCTCCGGGCGACGCGGACGGGAGAGGACCGCTGATGTTGAGCAGAGCAGAATGGGGTCTGCGCAGCTGTCATCTGTTAGTCATCCTCCAGACGCTCTCGGGGGACACGGGGGAGGCAAGATTATTACCCCCACATCCAGTCTTTCATGGAAAGAACTCGCCTGTCTGTTCTGCTCATCGGTGTCTGCTGTTTTTATATTGTTTGGGCTGGTAATGAGGGGAAAATTGTGTTTTTGAGGTTTTTTCCGATTTGCGATTGAACAAAGCTAAGGTGTAGGTTTTCTGTGTGTTGTGTTACCTACCAGATAAAAGTCTCAACAAACTTGACTTTGAATTTGATCTTGACCCTAGAATCCCCATCGAGGTTTACACCCGTTTTTAAACGTACAAATTGTATTTGAAAAAAGGACATAGATCAGTCTTCTTACCTTATAACAGTTCACAACAGGGAGCTTATGATGATGACTTATCATTTAAGAGGTTTAGTTTAACGTCATTTCACTTCGATTGCCTTTTTAAATGCGTTTTCTGAAGACAAATGTGATTTGTTTCTGTGCATGAATTTCTTTACCAAACTAATTTTCTTCCGAGTTGGAGCTGAATATGCATAATAAAAGTCAGAGTTGTTAAAATGATGTAGGGCAGACCAAAGGCTTGGTTTTGGTTAACATTTCCACACACCTCTCTATATTTATATTATTTAATATTTTACATTTTTTTACATTTGTTTTATGCGTTTGGCAGACGCTTTTATCCAAAGCAACTTACATTGCGTTATCCTATACATTTATACATGGGTATATGCATGCAATCTTCCGGGATCGAACTCACAACCTTGCGTTGTTAACTCAAAGCTCTTACCACTGAGCTGCATCAGTTTAGCGACTTTATCATTTATATAAAAATATATATATATTGATAATATTCTATGTGTAGTATCTGGTGTATTTTGACACGGGTGCTAAATGTAAATCCATCTAAAGAATTCACGGAAGAATGTATTTATTTTTTGCCATAGTTGTCCTCTGTTTGCTGACTTTAACGATCACTTAAATCAATGATCGGATATATTAAAGACTGAAAATGTTCAAATATTTTTTTATGAGATATTATAATGTAATGAACACTGTTGTCATATTCGTCTTTTCAGTTTGAATGTTTATTTCTGTAGCGACTTGACCTGAAGCTGGTGTGAGAGAGTTTGAGCAGGTAACGGAGTTCACGTGTGTCAATCCGGAGCTGTGCCGTGTGAGCCGATGAGATACGAGGGGTTGACAGAATGACAGACCGTGGGTGAACAGACGGGTAACGCTCAGCGGGATATCACCCCGTCTGTGTCTGTGTGAGAGAGAGAGAGAGAGAGAGAGAGGTCACTCGCTGGTCTTTGTGAAAGTGGTCTTTAAAGAAGATTGTGATGCTACGTTAAATAATTTTAGTTTGCCGTTGTAGGTTTCAGAACGGGTTTAAAAGGTCGCCGGGGTTCATAAAGACGCTTTCGGAATTTGTCCGAAGTGACTTTCTCAGTTTGATTCAGTTGCCAGAATCTTCACCTGTGTATGTCATTTGCGCAGCAGCTGTCCGTCTGACGGACACTTCCTGTGTCGTCCACCTCCATTCATTGGTTTGTTCGTCTGGTACGGCTCGTGGATGAAAACCAGACAGAATCAACACACATGAGGTCGATGAACGTCGCTCTGCATGGGGCGAGTGAATATCATAGCTTTTAGTTTTGGCGTTACAAATATACCGTACACGTGTCCTGAATGATAAATGTTAGGGACGCACCGAGACCGGTATCGGGTCTGATTCTAAGCTCATGCACTCGTAAAAATGCACCAATACCAAAGACAGATACCCCATGTGACATACCTGACTGTAATGTGTTGTGAAATTTGCTTTGAAAGTTTGTGACAAGCACATAAAATTATACAAAATTTCACTACGTCTTCAAGGTGGAGTTGTTTGTAATTATGAAGCTATTACATTTATTATTATTGTCACTGTGTTGTGAAAAGGTATAGGCATTGGTATCAGCGAGTACAAGAAACAAATTGGGTACTCTGTCTTTAAGAAAGGGTATCTGTGCATCCCTAATGTTTATCATATAAAACAGCATAAGAAAGTTTTATTAACATTGTTTTCGCTTTTTCAACATTTTTGCCGTCACATCATAGGACAGATTTACGGTTTATTTGTCAACAACCCATTTACTGTAACACTGCTTGACAACAATACAAAATGGAGAAAAAGGCTTCAGAAATTAATTTGAATTGAAAATTGATAATTGATAATTGATAATATCAGTGTTTATGGCCCCCAATGTGAAGAGTGCATCATTTTTTGGGCCCTCTAATAAAAACATAAAGTTTAACCTAGAATTTTAGACAATCTGGGACGCTAACTTTTGTTGGTTGGTGGTCTTATTTTTCTGGCATTTGATTGCGTAAGATGTATGATCAATTTCTATTTTTAACAAGATCCCCCCGGGTCCATCAATGCCGATCACAAAACCAGTGAAAAAGGTTAAAATTATATAAAAATTAATATAACTGTATCTTCAAAAATCATGATGTTGACAATCGTGATTTATTAATATTGTCTTTAAGCTACACATAATAATGTCATTATCGTCTGGTTTTCTGTTTTGCCTCATAATGGCTTCAAACTCTGCCTCCCTACACTTGTATTTTAAATGCGGTTCATTGTGCCCAAAAAAAGACAAAATAAACTAAATTAAAGATGAATTAATTCACTATTTATGTACCTATTTTCACAAACATTTTGAAATCTTTCGTCGATAATCGTGAAATAATACGTCTTTTATTGTGACCGTTACAGCGTCATGGTTTTTAATAACTATGAAGTAAACATAAGGAATGATGTCATTGTGACCCAGATACCGGTGTAACATTGCTTTTTGGTCTTTTTAGGTTGTGAAAAACATAAAGAGTCTGCTTAATAACAAAATGAATGAAGAGTTCTGAATGAATCTTTAAAAAAGTTTTATACATTGTCCTCCTCGTGTCAGTTCTATAGACAAATAAACAACAGCCCATATCTGTAAGAATGGCTCAATTCTGTATGAAGTATAGATATATGCAATATCTGAATATCTCTGCTGAACTTTGTGAAGGCTGAGCTAGATTAAAATCAGAAGGAGAATGTGAAATGAAATCGTTCTGGTGAGCGGACCCCCAACGTAAGATGTGTCCAGAGTTTGATTTGTATTTGGACGGCTCGTGTTTTTCTAGCTGTAATGAGGTGTTGCTTTAAATGACAGGCCTTCCAGACGCACGCAGACATGTCCAAAGTCTTCTCTTAGAGATGACGCGAGTCCGGCCAAAAAGAAACCGAGAAGAAATTCTTTCCACTTGTCCAATATTTAGTTTTAATTTAACCAAGAAAGAATATATGTAAATTGCCATATAAGACATACAGTATACAGCGTTTATTAAACATATTGTCATTTCATAGTCAGGCTAAGTGTCTTTAACAAATTCGTAAGAAATAATGTGATCCACCCGTGGCTTTGATACCAGATGAATGTTCTTCCACGGATCGCTTTGCAAAGTTCGAGTCCGTATCTCCCGGGACGGTCACGTGATTATTTTTGACCTTGTTAAAGGTTTCGCTTGCTTTGATAGTCTTTGGTGAAAAGCATGAACTCCCAGAACAGAAATGTTGCCGTTGCAGTTGATGTGCTGGAAAGTCGTGGCAAAATGTTCAGCTCTTTCCAGTATTTCTTTTCCCTCCGTTAAATCACACGAGTCCAAAGTCGACGTAGAAATAATTAAATATGTATGGATATTTGCATATATACACACACAGGTTTGCGTTGAGGGTTCGTGAATCTGTTCAACTCCTCAGGGCTGACTTTCTCTCTCTGTCTTTGCTCTGTAACAAAATGGAAAAAGTAAGAGATTAGTAACCAAATGTAAACAGGATTCACCAAAGACTATCTAACGAACAAACCAGCAAAACGTTTAACAAGGTCCAACATTTCCTGTATCAAGGTCATGGGTACAGTCTTGGGGTTTGCACATACTTAGAAACAAATGTATAGTGAAATGCAACGTATGTCGCTTTGGATAAAAACATCTGGCAAATGCATAAATGTAAATGTATGATCATCTGCATTTTACGTTTACATTTGCTTTTATCCAAAGTGACTTGCAATCCATTTCTAATTTATTTCCTGCATTTCTCGTCTGATTCTTGACCAATTAACATTTTGAAATGGTTTAATTATGAAAATGGTTTTAAATATAGGATATACTTTTTTCTAAAACTATCGTTTATAATGAAATAGATGTTTTGAGAAGTTTGAGGGTTGTAGGTTGGGCATGAACACTTCTGTTGTTTCTCTACTCTCACCTTTCCATCTGCGGTAGCACACACACACACACACACAGACACACACACACACACCTGGCTCACATTTCCCAGTTTGCTTTGCTTAACAGGAGCATATGGATGTAGGCGGAGCTCCCAGTCAAAACACTCGAACCTTAACTGATGAAGTCCGACTGAATCTCGTTTGAAAATAACCCCGACTCTCTCTCTTTTTCCATCCCCTCCTCACTGGCACTTTAAAGTCACCAGCGCTCCGACTCCAGGGATCACTTACGGCAAACTAATAGGATTTTGCCTACATTTGCTTTTCATATCCTGTCTGACACGCCGTAAAAAGATTATTATTGCCGCAGCTTTGGTCCAAATGCGCAGATTGACGGTACGCTCGCCGGCTCTGAAGTCCTTTATAAACACATTATTTCCAGGTACTTTGAGTCCGGAAACGCATTACGGCAAATTCTTACATATCTAAATCAATAAATTGCTCGACTCCCATTTCTCTGCCGTCTTTAAGCCCTTCCGTGGATGAGGCTGTTAACACAAATATTTGGCTTCGCGTCAGGTTGACAGCTGGCTGAAGATCACGGCGGCCCGGCCGTGTGTGTGTACGCATGTGTTTAGACGTGTAACTTTAGCCCCTGCGATGACAGGCCGAGTCCTTCATTGAAAACAGTCTTCTGCTCGGGTTAATCCCCATATATCACTTTCTCTGTGCTGTTTAGATTAAAATGACATGCTTCTGATTGTTTTCATAGCGCTTGGAAATATTTGGCTGCGCTGTTTCCTTACATTGACCGTGACGTAGCGTTCAGCCAGCCCCACCTGTGGTGAAAGGTGAGCGTTTTTTAATTCGTCTGCTTTCCACAACACGTCGAAGTATTCACGCTCGGCAGTTTTATAAGATGTCACGTCGCGCCAAATCTTTCAAGATTTATTCGAGTGAAATGCCAGTTTACAGAGGAAAAGTTCTGGCTGTTGAGCGTGCGGCGCTAACACTTGCAATAATTTCATATCGTGTCGAATGTTCGGGCTCCTGTTGAAGCAGGGAACTCTAAACTCTTCCATATGCTCGTAATGAGAGACGCTTCGATAATTATGCAGAAAATATGACCCGCGGTTCTAATGCGCGACATTGCAGACGGCATAACCGTGCGGAAAGTGTGCCAAGCTGTCCCAGACGTTCCAAAAAATAACAGCGTGCACTTTTTCGTTCTGGATTCGTAAAGTGTTTAAAGCGTGTGATGTCGAGCTCGTTTGATGACGCAAGCGATGTTTTCACCTGCGAGAAATTTAATATTGTAGCGCGTTCCGTACGCCACTAATAGTTAGTGTGGTTTAGCAGAATTGGAAAAAAGCGGATTGACGGTGGATTTCTCACTTTGAAATTGCGAGGAAGCCAAACACAAAAAGTGCTAGCTGTGTTGCAAGCGATTGAACCGTGTGCCTACGTCGAAAGTTCAACCGTTGATCCACGTCGTAAATTAATTCGAGTTGGACTTGGAAGGCGTTTCGGGTAAAATCTATCATTTTTATATAGACACAAATCTGTTTTATTCTTGAACGTTCGCAGGCGAAAGTAGCAGTTTTGCGCTGCGTGACCGCCTGCGTTTGATTTAAGCAGAGATTCTCGATGCAGCTGTCTGTTTTCTGTCAGCTCACAGACTTTGGCGGAAACCCGAACATTTGCGTTGAGTTATACCTCTACGTCTATTCTTTGGCCTTTTTTCGTCGTCCTCTTTCTTTAGAAACAATAAAGTCGTTCGTCTTGGCCGTGCGATACTTTCACGGCGTAATGAGCTCTAAGTAGGGTTAAGAAGACGAGTGTGGTTTTGGAGCGCACGGAGCCACTTCTGAAGCTTCGGTACAAAGAGCCGGTCTGTTTCCAATATCTGCTTGCCACTGGAATCCTGAGGACATGGGCGTCATTCTCCATCAGATTTATAAAGATCTGTCATTTAGTTTGTGCAGATTAGGAATACTGAAATGGGAGCGCTGCCGTCGTTCCAGCCATGTGGTTTTTGGGTGGTTTCTATGCGAGGTTTAACCACAAACAGTTTAACAAATAAAACCTTTAGAATGGTTGGATGCCAGGTGGGATGTTGGAGAAGTTTGTTTGGATCACTCATTGACATTATTTAGTAGTTTACTGCTTAGTGTTGGTATAATATTAGACGGAATAGGAAAAGTTCCCCTAAAAAAGAAAGAAATGTTTGTCATATTTTCATCCTCATGTCTTTCAAAATCTGTATGAGTTTTTTTCGTCTGTGAAACACGAAAGAGGATATTTCGAGAAATGTTTTTGTGTTCAAACAATTGAAGTCAATGGGGTACAGTGTTCTTCAAAATATCTTCTTTTGTGTTCTGGAGAAGAAAGTAAGTCATACAGGTTTGTACTAACACAAGGGATAAATACATTTTTAAACATTTCGTTTTTGGGTCAACTCTCCCTTTAATTTGATTGGCAAAAAATATTTCACAAGGATTATTGGCAAATGTTTAACGCTTATTCTGCGTCGTTGTAACAGGATATACTGTCAGAATCTCTCGCTCTTTTCAGCATGATTAACTGTCGTGATGAAGGTCTCGCAGGTTGCGTGTCGCGCTCGACAGGGATATTAATCGGCCGAGATGGCAGATAGGAAGAACAGCACCGGATGCGAGAGCCAAACGTTAGGATGGGTGCACGGCTACTGGGTCAAAAAAACCCTGAAGCAGATGTTCACTGGCCTGATATATAGATCACGCATCATTACATTTGCATATTTATGCCTCCCATTTGCTCATTTGTCATTAATGGCCCGAACCGGGTTTGCCGTCGTTCACCCGTGCAGTTCACAGTATCCGCTCCTTACCGAGTTTATTTCTCTTACCGCACACTGCACGGACTTGAGTTTCTCCTCTTTTCTTTTCTAGTCTGTTTTGGCTTCTGGAAGCATTTTGGGGTTTAAGAGTCACGTCGTGATACACCGGACCAAAATGGCTCTCGTGTCATTTCGGAGCGTAATTGTTTCAAGCACATGTTGTATTTCAGCGTTTGACAGTTTAAATTACAGTTTTCCCAGTTTTTGGTGCGGTGTCGTTGTGTTCGGCGCAGCCCGAGTGTGATTTACGGCTTTATTTTGAATGCGCTGTGCCGCTGGCTCTGAAGGCTAAGGTCAGCGCAGCGGAGGGACGGCCGCGGGCCGAGATGGATGATGTGTTTGTATATCACCTGACAGTATCCCCGTTGATTGGATATTTTCCGTTGGGTTTTGGTTTAATCCGATCTTTCATTGGATCTGTCTGTGAGGTCATGGCAGCTGAACTCTGTGTAATGGAGATATCGGCGGTGATGGAAAACGACATGTGGATGAAGTCGTAACTCGGAGAACAGAGGTTTTGCTTTTAGTGTCGGGCGTTATCTTAAATTGTGGCATTTTATGACGGACGATCGTGAGATATTTGTGCCTTGAAAACGGATGCCAGTTCTTCTTATTACAAGCAAATGCCCGTTTCATAATTTGGGAATCTTTTGATCTGCTTTTGTTGAAAGTTACCTTTAAGTTACGGTTATACTTTGTCACGTTTGTGAAGCACAACATTTATTAAGTTTCGAATGAAATCCATTTTAGCATGCACTGTGTATAAAGTTAGCAGACGCCTCAAGTCGTTTCCCCTCGCTGACCGAATAAATCACACATGCACTTATCCCCCCCGAGTGTATTTCACGCCTTTCTCCGCTTGTATTTAGACCCGGACATGTCCAGATCATTGCATGGTCCTAATGGAGAACATCTGCTCGTGTGTCACTCACCACTTTCCTCTGGTTGCTGAGGCAGAAGGTGCAGATCTGTTTGGGTTGAGCGTTCTCTGAGTCTCGGCTTGGAGAGCTGTGATGGTGGTAGTAGTTGGAGGTGGACGGTCCCCCGCTGTGACACGGCTGTCCGTCCCCGCAGGCCTCCCCCACCAGCAGCACGTTTCCCAGGTGCGAGATGTAACTGGACGCCAGCCGCAGAGTCTCGATCTTGGACAGCTTCCGGTCGGCCGGTTCCGTGGGGATAAGAGTCCTCAATGCCGTGAAAGCGGTGTTGACGCTGTTGGTGCGGTCTCGCTCCCGTGCGTTGGCCGTGTTGCGTTGCCGGCCCTCGGGGACAATCAAACCCGTCGTGACGGCGGATACAGGTGGCTCTCCTACCAGCCGTCCGCCGGGTTTCCTTTTTCTGCCGCCGATTTTCAGATCGTACCCCGAGGTGTCCAAGCGAAACGAGCGGTCGTCAGAGCCTGAACTCTCGCTGCCGTTTTCATCGTCCTCGGACATCATGGAGATCTCGGAGTACAGGTAGCGGCTAGGGGCCGGGCGCACCATGGCAAAAGACATCGCCTTGAACTTCCAGTCCTTTTTGTTTCAAACGTTTCTTAAAGAGTCAGAGTTTCAACACATTGAACTTCTGAATTCATGCACGTGTTCACGCTTTAGAATCACTCAGTAGTCCGTTGGTTGAGATGCAGCTCTTGTATTACATTGCATGGCCATCAGACGTCCTTTGAATTCTGTTCTTTGCCGTCAGAGTTGATCCCAAGTGTTGTTCTTTCAGTTGCTGTTTGTCGTTTGTTCACATCCCATCAGTGCTTTTGAAATCCACCTCTCGGTTTTACATAAACACACGCTTCTCCTTCTGTGTCCGTCTGCAGCGCTCAATCCCCCTCCGAGCAGAAACACACGTGTGCTCTCGCTCTGACTCTTTCACAGCGCTTCTGTTTTATAGGCTGTGGGAGAGCCTCCCTCTCCCTTGCTCTCGCTCTCTTTTTCTCTCTCTCTCCCTTGCTCCCTCTCTCTCTCCCTTGCTCTTGCTCTCTCTCCCTCTCTCTCGCTCTCTCTCCCTCTCTCTTTTTCTCCCTCTCTCTCTCCCTCTCTCTTTTTCTCCCTCTCTCTCTCCCTTGCTCTCTCTCGCTCTCTCTCGCTCTCTCTTTTTCTCCCTCTCTCTCTCTCTCTCTCTCTCTCTCTCTCTCTCTCTCTCTCTCTCTCTCTCTCTCTCTCTCTCTCCCTCTCTATTTTTCTCCCTCTCTCTCTCTCTCTCTCTCTCTCTCCCTCTCTCTTTCTCTCTCTCTTTTTCTCCCTGGCTCTCGTTCTCTCTCTTTCTGTCTCTCTTTTTCTCCCTCTCTGTCTCTCTCTCCTTTCATCCCTCTCTCTCTCTCTCTCTCTCTCTCTCCCTCTCTGTCTCTCTCTCTTTTCATCCCTCTCTCTCTCTCTCTCTCCCTGTCGCTCTATTGCTTTCTCTTCCTCTCTCTCTTGCCTGCTCCCTCACTCTCTTGCCCTCTCCCTCACTCTCTCTCTCTATTTTACTGCTAATGCAAATATTCCAGCTGGCCTCTCAGTGGCTCTGTCCGGCTCCGGCCATCACTCTCCACATTTCATTCTCTGTTAAATACAGTTTTTACTTTGCCTGCTGCTTTTCTTCATTTGTAGTTATAGTGTGTGAATTACTTTTTTAACAAAGTCATCTTGAAGAAGATTCTTTGACGGCATTACATTGATGTCTTGATAATGACTGATAAAGTCCATGTCAACAACCTAAATTCGGGTTTAGGAAGCCAACTTTTTGGGCAAAATATTCAATAGTAAATAAGATCAATATTTATCAAATTAAAATTAAAATCGTGTATCATGTCACCTGTCATTTACAGCAATAAGGACACATTGGCCCAGTTTCACAGAAAAAAAATGCCTGGGGGGGACATTGGTTTGCATCTTGAGACAAAAAATTGCACTTATTTTAAGAGATTTTTCAGTGAAGTAAAAAATTACAATGAATAGTTTTTCATGAAATATTGCAGCGTTTATTGTAAATAAATTGTCAATGTTGTTCATTCTCTTTCATTTACAGTTATACCTCTACAGGGCTTCTCACTGGAGTTCTATAAAAGTCCATCAGAGTTTGTGAAGGATTAGATAACACTTGTGTAAAGTGAGGTCCCCCTGAGCTCCGTAACCTTGAACTTACCTCGCACACAGACCCACATGTCCAGCCTTTTCTTCCGCTCTGAATCATTGAGCTTTGATAGAGGGCGTTTGTGTGAAGATGAGTGGCTTGTCTCGCACTTTAATAACTGATGTTAAACCGGCTGGACCAGTTTAGTCACGGGATGAGAAATGGCAACATAACAACATCCAGTGGGACCATAAGTCAAAGCCCAACACCTGTTCCTCACTTCATCATTACTAGCAATTCAATAATCAGACTCAATAGAGATTCAGTTGTGTTTGAGGAAAAATATGTTATTTTGAGGAAAGTTCAATGACCCTGTGATGCTTAACTGTGAATATAGTTTGAACTTGTTAAATGTTCTGTCACGGTTTTGTAAATTTAGTCATTCAAAATACTCTTCCTAAACCGTATAATCTTTTCCATCCCAGTAGATTTACTTGACCAAAATCACCTTATCTTAATTTCTTAAAGGGACAGTTCACCAAAAAATAAACATTCGTCACCATTTTTTCACCCTCATCTGCTTCCTATATTGCTTTCTTCATGGAACACAAAAGAAGGTTTTTTGAGAAATTCATACAATGGAAGTCAATGGGGTTTAAAGTTTTTTTGGTTGTCAACGTTCTTCAAAATATCTTTCAAAAGGAAGAAAGTCATACAGGTTTGAAATGACATGAGGATGAATTTCCATTTTTATGTGAACTGTCCCTTTAAGAACCTCTTCTTTAGTTGTATCGGGAAGTACAAAAGTAAAATAAAACGTGCAGTTTGGATCTTATGGTCAACCCTTGATTAAATCATTTGAATCCTTTGGAAAATATGAAGGTTTGAAATAGTGGCTTTCTTTTTCCTACTAATGTTGTCTAGATTTCATGTTTTTTTTTTTTTGGTGTGGTGTAACGATGTGGTCGCTTGCGAATGATGGCTTTCGACTGACCGACATGATAAAATAAGACGTTGTGAGCATGCGGTAAATCCATATTAATGCCGTCTAGCGTTTAGTCTTTTTGAACCCCAACCTCATTAATGAATGATGTGATTTAAAGGTGAATGGGTCAGCCAGACAGAACCGATGATTTCTGTCAATATCTGGAGATCCTAGTTCATTATTTATTATAATAAACAGTAGTAGAATTACGATGGTCTTTTTACCCATTCAACCCATTCTTTCCTTTTCTAAAGAGAATTATATTCATGCCCCCAAACAGTCTTTTTATACGGTCATTGTGACGAATTGAACGTAACGCTTAACACTTGAAGCTTCGGCGGTCCGTCCAGAGCTGGAGAAGGGTTTCATGTGTTCTTTAATGAAAAGTGTTTTGTTAACGGCCGTTGCGAGTGAACGGATTTATATTCCTCTGAGTTAGAGAGAACTCTTTAATTTGATTGCCGTAAAAGGGAATTTTGACCCGCTTTAACTAGCAGCAGTAAATCATTAGTCCAGTTTTTAACGTACTTGTATTGAAATAATGCTTTCCGCATGTTGTGTGCGATTGTCCTTTTCCGAATAGACTTTTTTCAGCTTTTCAGGGTACGTGGAATGAAATCCTAAAGATGACTTTTTCCTTCTTGAAACTAGTTTTGGAGTAGAATTGCTTTAGCAGTCACTAGTGAGAGGTTTTCTTTCCTCGGACTGAACAGAGAAGAGGTAAACACTCGTCTATAAAAGATCCGGTCAAACTCATTGTTTTCTGTCTCAATAGTTATATGAATTTTTTTATTTAATGGTTTTGCATTGATGCTTTAGATCTAGATTATTGTTCGTTTCGTTATTTTTGTGTTATATTAATAATATATGAATAAATATTAGAGTTAAAACTTTTAGGAGCTGCCATACTAAAAATTTTCATCCCCGTATTGTTGATCTGGAGTCTAATCCTGCGTTCACACCAAATGCAAATTACACACGCGAATAGACGTAAAATCGTGCAAGTCGGCAAATTTCAACTCAAGTGAGAAATTTGCGCGCAGATCTGGATGCGTGAAGAAACTACAACAACCACCACCCCAACCACCCCCGCGAGCAATGTTTTTTATGCAAAATTGTTAAAATTTGATGAGAAGCTAAAGTGCACAATGATGTCAAAAATCATCCCACGTTTTGGTGGGGTTGAGAGACTGTAGTTCTAAATGTAAATTCAGTCCATGTTTTAAGCCCATTGCACATTGAGTCTGAAAATTTGCCTCGGAAATTTCGGCACCTTAAAACATAAATACGACCTCATGTTGTGTCAATCACATTTACACACTGCCTCCGATATTTTCGCCGTCGTAAAACACTTCGGACTGGGTTTGATTTTCTGCGTTTTCCGCATCCGTATACAAACGAGTGCCAAATACGAAAAAACGCATACAAATATTTCGGACCGTATGTGCAAAGACCTTACGAGCGCATTTATGGTTGTAGTTGGCAAAATTCAGTACCGTTTTGCTGCGAGCACAAAACTTTTGTTAAATATTTTGTTTCTTGTTGTCATCACTCAGAAGCAAGAAAAGAAGTAAACACAAGATGTGTAGTTATGGTATTTACTGCTTTAGAATGAAAAAAAAGTTTTTTGTGGTATTTTCGTTTTTTTTCACAATGCGATCACTCTGTAATCGAGAAAGGCTCTTATTGCATGAAATATTACAACCGCTCTTAGTCTTGTAACTTTAAGCGCAACGACACACCAATATTTCTTTCCCAAATCTGCTTTGACCCCTCGGCCATTAAATCGAAACCTCGCCGCTGCAGTCCGTACGTCCCGGGACGAGTCATTACAGGAATCAAGTCACGAAGTGACGACATCCATTAGAGTTGAGTGAGACCATGCCCCCCCCCTCACAACTTCTCAGATGGAATGTTTCGCTACCTCATAAAGCTCAACCTCTAGGGTAACCAATGACAATACTAGTTATCTCGCTGTCACACAAAGTCCGGCCCCCCTAACATGTAGTAACAGCATCCCATCTGAACGCCATTAACTCCCTCCACCGACATCTAATCCAGTCCACCCCCCCGTCTCCAGAAACCTGCAGAGCGTTCTCTGGGTGAGCTGTAGTACGATCGGCCGTCAGGGCATCGGCTGTCCGCTCGGGTCCGTGGTCCGCTGCCATACTGGACAGTTCTGCGTCCAGGAAAAAGAGGCGTGTATCGCTTTCAGTGGACGCTTAATGGAATCCAGACTCACACCAGCTGCGCACAAACACACACGGGGAACCTGCTGAGGTCACGACAGCAATAACTTGAGTTAATTTATTCAAGAGAGAGTGGGGGGGTTACCAAAGGAAAAAATCTAAGCAATTAGGCCGACTAAAACTCTTTGTTCTCATTTCTTATTGTGAGTTTTCCGTTGTTAAAGGACTGTTGTTTTTTATGGCGTGTTTTCACTCGGGTACGTTTACAGTGTTAAAGTGTATAAACAGACTGAATCTGCACAGTGTCGTCATCGTAACGCAGTCAAGGGGCTTAATTCAGAACGATCCACCTTTACACAGGTCCATTTCTTGCAAAAATAACTGAATAAGCAATTTATTAGGCCTTGTTTTGTAATATATGGAGGACCAATGGTGCAATAATAAAAAAATCTTGAATAAACAAATAAAAAATATCATTTGTTATTTATAACAATTTGTTAATTACTTATTGCAGCCTTGGTCCTCCATAGTAAAGGATCTGGTCCATATCGACAAAAAATGTGATATGGAGTAACTTTGCCAAACAATGCGATGCAGTGATGCTTAAAGTTTGTAAAATCACTAAATCAAATATATATATATTTTTTTAATATATGCCCAACCTACATGAAAGCATCACTTTATGTCTCGCACTGTGCTATCTGCATCCACCTTTAAATTTAACTATATAAAACTTTTTGAAGTATTACAATTATTGAGTAATCGCAAACCATTGCAATATGCAAATTGCGATCTTTTTTTAATCTCTTGCTGCTGTTTCATATTAAATAACGTCGATATCTTTTATCGTATTGTTTAAAGGCAGTGAGGCCATGGAAACGTGTTTGGGTAATTTCATGCTGGATGTGATTGAGGTTTTCGGTGTTTAACTGTATTTTTGCGTGTGTCTGTGGCTTCACGTGTGAGAGAGCGAGGTTGAAAAGTGCCGTGTCTCATTTCTCATATTCCTCTCGTAGGATGCTTGGGTTTGGATATTATTCCATAATCATTTTCCAATTTTGATTTTTCCAGTGAGCCGTTAGCGGTCGATGTTAGTGGCGTTCTAATTGCCCGTGTACAGCTGCCACTCACAAAGCCAAATTTACTCTCTCTCTTTTCTGTCTCTACCTTCTTTCTTACTTTCTCTCTCTACGTGCTCCGTCTCCGCCCTCACTCTCTCTTCCTCTCTCCGTCTAGCTTTACGTCTCTTTCTCTGTCTGTCAGACGCATGGCTATGTTTGGATGGAGCTCATGGAAAGAGCAGAGGTGGCTTTCTTCCACTGCGGGTCGGGTATGCTGGGATTATAAATGATCCCATTACAGCGAAATGCAAACCTGCGTTTGTGGGGAGGAGGCACGGGCCGCTCCGTCTCCAGATTGCAGAGCGGGCAAGCCGGCGAACCGCTCTCGTAAATCCCGTTCTTAAGCAGTCGACGCGTCTCCCCGTATTCAACGGCATTTACGCCAGTCAAACCAGCACCACCGCTGGAAATCAGTGTGAATTCATAAATCACATGAATGTACCTAATGCACCTAAACACATGATAGAAGCTGAAAAGACCACATTTCTCTGTTTCAAGCTAGATTTCCTCGAGGGTCCCTGGAGAGCTTTATTATTAATTGGTTTTATAAATGTACAAGTCCTGAGAAAACAAATGGCTTTTGAAGACAGCAGCAAGGACCTGTTGATTTGTGAAGGAAACTTTTGGTGGTTGTGAGATATTTGCAGTTTATTTAGTGGATGTGAAACGCTATCTTACGTTTTTGTGTTTATTTGGTGCCTCTGGATAGAGAAAAGCTGGAAAACGTCTAGAGCTTTTGATTAATATTTCTATATTAACATGAATGTAAAAAAGCATGGAATGTTTTTTTTAAATACTTTACATGTTGAAAACAATTACAAGCAACATATATGGTTAGCATTGTCGTTTACGTCATATAAGTGTTAAATCACATTTAGAAAAAAATGCTATTCGTTTTTTTTTGCCCAATTTTTTTATAGGTTTGTTTTCAGTTTCATTATTAATTTTTATTATTATGCATTTTTTGTTGTTTATATTTTTAAGCCAATGGTTATGTGCTTTTGTCATTTTCTTATTTATTTGCTATTTTTATGTTGCTATACAAGATGAATTTATCTTTCCGTTTTTTTGGTTTTAGTTAAGTTCTGTAATCCGTTATTTTTAATATTATTATTTTTATGTTTAAAATTTTTGTTTAGTTTGTTTTTCAAATAATATTAAGGTCTGTATTTAATTGATTTCAATAAACATACATATTTATCTTGAATCTGTACAAATGTCTGCGGTTGAAAAACAATGAATCGCAATCACACAGTGTTCTTTCAATACAGCGTCTGTCATCTTTTCTGTTCAGTCCGTCTCTTCTTCATCTCTCTAGACGTCGATGCCATCCTCTGAGAGGTGACGGATGAGTTTGTGTTGTTTCTGTGATGCTGATGAACAGGTGCCATATGGCCACATCTGCAGAGATCTCAGTAACCCGTCATAAACGTCTGTAATATCAAACACACTTTTCTAATAGACCGTCTCTGCTTGTACAGGGACCGCAAACTCTGCCGTCCATACACCACATCCGCAAGTCTTCAGCTGTTTAAAGCATTATCACAGTCTGGATCTGATGTCTCCGTGTTTAATCTGCCTGCTCGCTCTGACAGAACGTCACGGGAAGTCTTGGCCGTCACCGTATCGCTCACGCCCGCGTCGTCTCCGTGCCGTAATGTGCTGTTTGTTTGCGGTCCGTCATTGAAAACATCTTTGGATGTCAAAATCACGTGCGGACATGTCAGCGGATCCGAGCGCATGTGAATCTGTAAATACGTTCCATGAATACGAAGGAGTGTCTTGAAAAATAAACCAGATGGACTCTGGTCTTGATCTGTGCGTGTGTGCTCACGGGCGGCCGACAGACGACCATCCAGACCGCAGATTATCTACTGTAACAAAACACACTCAGGTTTGGGACGATACGACCCGTTTGACTGAAATACAGGTGACAACTGCAGAATCTTAACTGGTCTCAGAACAGTTGGGTGCTGATGTCTGTGGTGGATGAGTCACAGATGTGTTGGGGCACAGTTTGGACATCATGGTGATTGAAAGCAGACTTCGTCTGTGACCCGCTCTACATATCTGCCCTGTCTCTGGGTACTTGTTGTTTTTTTACTTTTTTTTTTAAATGCCTAAAGTACTGCGTGAATGTCCCCCTCCAAAAAAAAGTTGAGTGTTTTCTTCTGGGTTAGTGTTGCTAAGTTATTTGTCAAATGCTTTGGATCAATGAATGAAGAGTTGATATATAAATCAACTATAAATCCATTTTGATTAATTTGAGTAAATATGTGTTTTCTTAACAAAGAAAGTGGAGAGATGAAAACCACTACTTTCAGTTTCAAGGTTTCACAAAGCATCTTTAGGTTTGATTAACATCAAATCCGGATTTTGATTTTAAAAGATTTATTATTAAAACTGATCACTTTTCCCAAAAAGTAGTAAATCCATGACCATTGATATTTCCAAAATGCAATAAATCCATTGAATCTATATAAAAGTTATTTTGCATATTGAAACTGTTGAAATAAACAACAAAATGAGTTAAACTCAATACAATATTAATCTTACATACAGGCAGTAGACTGAAAACACATTCATTCAGTCATCGCTCCTAAAATGAATTCAACTACTTTCTAAATTATGATAGGTGTGTTTTTAGGTCATATTTTTTTTGGTGGATTCCAATTAATATCAAATAAACCGCAGTTGGTCCAAAAATACAGCTAACTAACACAATAAAAACATGATAACATAATAAAAAGATATTTCATGTTGGAACCGAACTCTTCATTTCTCCCAAATTTAAAATAAAAATATTCTTTCTAACAGTCATATTTCTACATGTATTATTTAGGAAACATTCAAAATGATTTATCTGTAACATGACAGCATGGATTTTCATGTGTCTTGTCATGTTGTCAGTCTTTCACATTGCTGTTGGATGACTTTGTCCCTCCTGAGGTTTGATTTGTTGAAATTCAAGAGACACTGAACTGGACTGAAATGATCATAAAACATCTAAAAATGATGATTAAATGTACGTTTGGAACGGCCTTTTTTCGTGGCTGGCTGCATATCTCTAAATAGAGAGAAAGAGAGAGATTTTACCGCATGGTTTTACAAAGTAGTATTTTTCGCCATGAATAATAATAATGTAGATAAGTAATTATTCATTTATATTAAAGTGATACTTCAACCAATAAAGAAAATTATGTCATCGTTTACTCCCCCTCGAGTTGTTCCAAATGTCGATTCATTTCTTTTTCCTGATGAACACGCTTATAAGCAAACAGATAGTAACCCCCATAGACTCCCATAGTAGGAAAAAATAATGGCTTTGATAAGTTCCCCAGAACTGTTTACTGTACTACATTCTTCAAAATGTCGTCTTCTGTGTTCAATAGAACAAAACATGATAAAGTCATTTATCCTACTGTGAGAGTCAATGGGGGCGAGATCTTTATATATCTGGAAGGTGAGTAAATGATGACAGAATGATCACTTTAATGATGTTCTGTTGACACACTTAAGCGAAAGATTCAAATAAACATTTAAAAAAGTTTGTTTTTAGTTTGAACTAAAAGTGTGTAGATGTATGTGAATGTTCTCCATGCCTTTAGGATTCATTCAGGCAGCGGAGCGGGAACGCTTCAGTTCCAGGCATGCACTTCCCACTCCAAAAACAACTTCCATTCAGTGCTCCCATGTGACAGCGTGCTGGTGGGATGACGGGTGGGTTGGTGGTGTGTTCTGGAAGAGAGCAGAGGAGAAAAATGAAGGAGTCGCTGGATGTGCAGTAACAGCAGTGATTGTGCGGTCCTCTGTCGCGATGGATTACCGCTCATCCTGACTCACACACACACACGCGAGCGCCGTCTGAATCATTCTTACTGACAATGGGAGGATGCGTCTCATCTCCCACAAGTCCCTTCTGCTCCACTTCAAACTGTGTAACCGATCGCAGGCCTGACTCGCATAGTTTGGCGTTGAATACGTGACGCAGCGTTGTAATCTTGCGCCGTATTCCTGCGTGCTGAGCTTCTGTTCAGAGATCAGCGATGTGTGTTTTATGTCAGGAGGCTGTTGTTTGTGGCTTGGACCTGTCCAATGAAATGGGCCGGTTTGAGCGCTTTGTACATTTTGTTGCTATGAGGTTGTCTGCTTTTTCTTTCCGTCTAGACGGCTTCGGGCTGTTGTCAACATTTAAGAAAGTGGCAGTGAGGCGTTTTGGGTTCTTCATGATGTAATACCCGGCGGCGTGTGTACGAAAACCATACGTAGACAGATTTTGTCTGCTGTTACTCTAGTTGTAGGTCATCTTGTCACTTTTATGAAGGCTTGAGCCATTTGGATGCACAGTTGAGACAAACGTCTCCGTGATCTCCATCTCATTTCCATTTTTCCGCTGCAGATTTATGCGGTATCACATCCTAAAATAAGCCACAGTCCCTTAAGCTCGTGGAAAACGGACCGCTTCAGACACACCGCTTGGATATAACGCCACCCTTGGTTCCAACTCGGTTTATCAGCTCTGGTCGTCTTTTAGTCAACACTAAACCAAGATGCATTCTTTTTCATACAGGTTACTTAAATGCGTTTGAATTACTAGTTCAAATGACTTTGTAGAGAAAACCTGATCTGTTCTCATGACGGTGGGACCCGCGGATTCTCCTCAGGCGCTCTGACACCATGACCGTCGTGAGCCGGGCGGATCGCAGATATCTCAGTCAATGTGGAGAAAAGTGGCAATTGGGTTTTGTTTTTAGTGTGGTTTTTAAGGACTTCAGACCCGTTTTGATGGATTGACCTGTCACACAGCCGCCATCACCGTCCTGACGTGCCAGCGTCGCTCTGAACTTTAAGGGCTGGGCCTGTGATCCCTGAGACTCCAGCAGAGAGCGGCGCGATGGAGACGTCTGTGTAATGATCAGATGTGTTCAATCATTCACCGCTGGATATCCCAGCAGCCCACGGCTCTTCACACAAACTCTCAATAGCTCGTGTCTTTTACAACGCCTTCGCATTCATGTTTTGTCTTTATTTGCTCACCCGCAGGTCTGTATGTGGTCTTATTCAACACAAACTGAGAAACGTTATGTTTTTAGGATAGTAGTACGTAGCGTCACAGAACCTCTCCTTTCAGCTACATTCTATATCACTGTCGGTTTTGAAAAATGAAATAAAATGGGTGTGAACGCCGTGAGAAGAAGAACTATTTAAAACCGGCAAAGGTTGCGGGCGCTCCAGTCACAAGACGCTTTCATGAATAATTTGGAGAAATGTCTTCACATTAGTCAAGAATTCACAGTCTCATGAATAATAATGAGACGCAGACTCCTAGTTTTAATAGTACATCGCCACGTCACATCCTTTGACGTCGGCCAGATGAGGATTTTAGACCCGGAAGGCAAAAATAGCGCTTAGGTTTCGTTGCATTATTATTAAACATTGCGCTATGTTCCTAAGCTTTGAAATCCGTAATCAAATTGATAAAAAAACTATTTTAAGAGGAGACTCAAGTCGTACAAATTTGAATGATGTAAATCCTCCAAAAATTCAAAGAATATAAAACTGTAACTAAACCTAAACTCAAATTGGCGCGAAAGTAGATCGTTTTGAAACGTACGAATGAGATCATACGAGTTAGGAACATTATAAAATAGTTACGAATTTTCGTGAGACCGTGTTGGATGGATAGGTGCAAATCCAAGAGTAATTTCTGAAAAAAAAGCTTGATTTGTACACGACGATATACTTTTGAGAATTCCTTATTCCGTCACGTTTTTCCCCCGTCTTGATTCTTAAAAAGGACAAGTGTGCTTTTAAACATTGAAGATGGAGAATTTTTGTTACAGATGAGACGTCATTCTGTAATGCAGGAGGTCCGAGGTTCACGTCTCTTCGTGTGGCCTAATTCTTCGTCTCTCCGGGGTTTCTCGGACCCTTTACGAGAGACCCTCGTGAACGTATGGGGGGGCCGTGTTCACATGAATGAGAAACGTGTGAAAGTGTAGAGGCACCTTTCTGAAGAACAGCCGCCCTGCGTTTGATGTTCTTCTTTAAAGAATTCAAGAGCGAGGCTTCTTAACAGAGACGTCGTAAAGAGTCAAACATTACCTCATGACAGTCTGCACTTCCACGAATTCTCCGAGACCTTTATTTTCTAGAATACAACAACAGCAATTTATATATTTGTAGTTAAGTGTTTCAATTCTGTCATCATTTATTCACTCATGTCATCTCATGACTTCCATTGTGTGAACACAAAACCACTGAGACATTTCTTCAAATATCCACCAAAAAGAGGCTTAAAACCAACCACACGAGGATCAATAAATGATGTTAGAATTTTTATTTTTGGCTAACAGTCCCTTTAAAAGTCAGTTGAGCCAGATACGTTTTTCAGATATCACGTAGGCTGTCTTCTGAAGCATCGTGCAGGCATGTTTGATTGACGGTCTGAACCTCTCAGGTGGTTTACACAGAAAGATTTAGGATTTGTGAGTTAAATGAGGTGTGTAAACGTCAGGCGTGTAGATGCCGCTCGTCTTTCTGGAAGCACACGCAGGCATCAGCGGTGCTCAATCCTCCATCACTCGTGAGATGATCTCAGCGTCTCCAGCGCTGTCTGAACAGAGGCCTGATAAGAGTGTGATGTGAGGAGCTTATCATACAAACGCTCTGACAGCTCTGAACTATGTATAATAAAGCCAGCGTCCGCTCGCTCAATTGAAAGCAGGTGAGCTGCGTGTTTCTTTAGCGCTAACGTTTTTTCAGTTTCTCTGTTCTCCTACCGAGAGAACCGAGACTGACCTCAATGACCCCGCAAGCACCCTACAGAGTGTAGCGTTCTGAAGCGTAATGCAGTCTGCACGGGTTAAAGGTCAAGTGTGTCTTTTTAAAATACTGTGATACTTTCTTCTTTTTGTTTGGAGTTAAGTGTAAGTGAGATGTTCTTGGTTTGATTTCCCTGAAGAGTCTAAACGCTTGGGCTCTGTGGGGTATCACAACGTTACTTTGACAAGTTTGAAACGCTAATATTGGCTTTCAATATAATGTGATTGTGGTTAAGTGATGAAGGAATGGAAGACTGGATGTGATTGGGAAAATCCCTAACTTTTGCCTCTCTGTCGCCATCTCTGTTTGAAACTTAAAATCACAGATTACTTTTCATTATTCGTACTTGAAGTTTAATAATATAAAATGGAGATTTCCTGTTCAATTTTACCTGACACCTCGATGTATAAACAATTATTATCAGCGTTACGTTGCATGTCGAGCTGGAGTAAAACCATTTTCAATGTACTGGCTGTAAATTGATTTTGTTTATTTGATCAAAACAAAGTTACGTATTGCAGCTTTAAAAGAAGAGACGTTTGTTAACTTTCTTTTAGAGTTCTTATTGTAAACTTGACATTTGTAATACAAATGCAATAAAATAGAGATCTTTATTATTTGAAAAATGTTAACTAAAAAGTTAACAATGTTGCCTTAGCAGTAAACGAACATTAGTTTGAGGCACTTAAATTATTAACGTGAAATAAATTAAAAATAAATAAATGAAACCTAAATACTGTATCATATTAAATATAAATAACATAACTAAGCGCATGAAAAATGATTTTGGTTCAGCAATTAAATTTTTGGTTTTATTGTAGTTTTATGTACGCTCTGAATTAGTGTTTAATCTACACGTTCCATTGTCATTTGAGTTCAGTTTAAACAAAATAAATAATTCAAAACACTAATAAAACCCCAAAAATGTATCAAATAAATATTAATGCAATAATGTAATTAGACTGTTTACCCTGTATGGATGGCTTTCTTATCGTGTCTGAACTTTAAACTGTTGTGTTTTCCAGTAATCCTCTGTTTGAAGATGTTTTAATAACTGAAAAGTTATGTATCAGTCTTTATCGAGCACATCAGGTCTTTGGTTTTTCCTTCCGGAAACTGTGCCAACGTTGACTGACCATGCGGGACGCCTCCGTAGAGGAAATATCAGATTAGCGAGTCTGTCTCCACTTCTGTTGTTTTTTTGTTCTTTGGTGACTTGGCACCGCTAACTTTGGCACGACGACCAGTCTCACCAGACAACACAAGCACTTCACATACCCAGACACTGGATGTATTTCAAAGACATCAGATTAGATCCAAAAGACCAATCAAATTATTACTAGTATTGAATCTGACCCCATTCACACTGTCGACCAATCAGACGAGACTCTGGGTGTGTGCCTTTGAAGATGCGTCGGGTGTGGGCGTGTCCTGCACAGCTGCTGCTGGCTGCGTGTGAGACCGTGACGGGGTTGCCCGCTCGGAGCTAATTGGATATGGTAGGGGTGTTTTTATAGAAATCACTCACAGGTGTACGCCTCGCTTTAAAGTGACGCTCACAAACTCTGAGAACTTTCAGCTGTCCGCTCTTACGAGCGTGTGTTCGTACTGCACACAGACAAAGAAATCTCTCTTTTCAGAGCTGGGTTTGGTTTATTGGTGTTTCGCTATTGTGGTGTTCTGTAAAGTGGGCGAGCGGAGAGCTCTGGGTTTACTCTGTCATGCCTGCTAGTTAATGAAGAGAAAGACGTTTAGAATCAATTCAATAGACAGGGATGAGAAAATTGGTCTAATTTTGCTTTTTATTTCACACCTGCAAATAAAGGGAACGACTTCAGTGTGTGTATGCATTCTTTGTGCCCACGGTGTGTTAATGAAGCGTAAACTTGGCAAAGTTTTTTTGCAGTCTTTCTACATTCAAGTGATGGACGGTTTATTTTAAAATGAACGGAACTGCTTTAAAGGATTAGTTCACTATAAAATTAAAATACCATGATAATTCATTCACTCGCATGTCATACAAGACGTCCGTGTGTTTATTTCTTCTGTTGAAAACAAATTAAGGCTTTTGGGGAAGGTTATTTTATCCATTTAATGCACTTAAATGGGGGGCTGTTGGTTACTGTCCATGTTTCAGTTTCATCTCAGCTTCAAAAGTCTCTAAACGACACCAGCCGATGAATAAGGCCGCGGGTCATTTAAAGAACGAAGAGGCGTGGTGCATTTTCTCAGTGGTTTTAAGCGCGAAATGTGAATCGGGCCTAACAGTGTTTTCTAGCGAAACCGTTGATCATTTTCCAAGAAATTAACAAGATATACCTTTTAAAGATAAGTACACGGATTGCACTGTCTCTGAGATTGACGTCCACGACTTCTGTGTTACGCTACGTCGGAAAGGTCACGTAGTTTTCAAAAGATTAAAACAGCCCCGAAATTTACACGAACTGACCATTTAAACCATAATCTTGACATAAACCGTGTCTTCTTTCGTAAACACTGGGTCAGAGCTTCCGCTTACATCACTTGTGACTTTTCCAACGTGATAACGTAGTACGTGAAGTCGCGGACGCATTTCATGGAGGCACTTCAAGCCATATATTTGTTCAAACATATACCTTTTTTTTTGGGAAAATGACCAATCGTTTGGCTAGACAACACCCTGATTCATCGGCTGGTGTCGTTTGGAGACTTTTGAAGCTGAAACTGAAATTTTTGGATCATCATATGGATAAGAACTCTGGAAAGCTTTCCTCAAAAGCCTCCATTTTTGTCGGCAGAAGAAATAAACACATGGATGTCTTGCATGAAATGTGGGTTTATGAATTATGATGTTTTAATTTTATAGTTAACTTATTCTTTAAGTCTTTGATACTAACCTGTCTAATTTTAGAAAAATACTCTGATGAGGATGTTTCATATTCACTCTTTCTGTCTCTCTCTCCTCACAGGACATTCGTAACACCGTCGGCAACATTCCCATGGAGTGGTATAAAGATTATCCTCACATCGGATACGACCTGGATGGCAAAAAGATCTTTAAGCCAATCAGAAACAAGGATGAGCTGGACGAGTTTCTGGACAAAATGGAAAATCCAGATTATTGGTGAGGAGCGACTGGGACTTTTATTTAAATTGTGTAACACTTGGCTCTCTGTCGCCAACTCTGGTTGAAACATGAAATTGCAGCTTACAGTCAAAACACTTCAAATTGACATTTTAAAAAGAATGATACTCAACTAATTATTAAGAAGTCATTTTTATTAAAAATGTGATTTTGTAAATCTGAGACCTCTGAACAGTTTGTTATTTTATACACAATAAATTAATTTCCATCCACAAAAGTTACCAATCGTAGCTTTGTAGTCTTCCAGACACATCTCATTCTTAAACCTCCTCTGTCTCCTATCTAGGCGCACCGTTCAGGACAAGATGACGGGCGCAGACATTCGTCTATCAGATGAGCAGGTTGAACTGGTGCGGCGTCTGCAGCAGGGCAAGTTTGGAGACGTCAACTTCAACGAATACGAGGTATTCTTATCTGAATGTGTAGAACGGGCGTTTTGTACAGAAGACAGTATAAACGTGTCACCTCAACATCTGCAGTGGTGGTGTGTAAAACGATCTTTAAAAGAGCGTTAGATCATAACCCCAACACACAGCGGGGGAAAAACAAAACTCTTTCAGTTTTACGATACACACAGAGCCCAACCTCTGCCGACGGATGAAGTAACACAACAGCCCGCTCGACCTACACAGGAGGTCATAAAGTTGGATTGTGTCACGGCCACCGTTTAGCAAACACGGCTCTGACTTTACAAGAATGAACGCTAATTGTGCGACGCTGTGTGTTCTGCTACAAACAGGAAGTGAGTCACACCACAGTCGAGTCTGTGTGTGATCAGCTACTCGACCTCAGACGGGCTTTAAAGTTGGTAAGCGTGAAAACGCCACCTGTCACCGTCGCAAGTGTCTGGAGATGTGGATCAGACCAGATGTTCTCATTCTCACTGTTCGTCTGGTCTTTAGTTTTTAGTTAAGGGAATAAAACCGCATGTTTTTGTTGTATTTGAAATGCACTGCAGATGTTTATTATTTGCAATGTAGTTTGTTGTTTAAGATGCACAAACAGCAGAAATTTTGTAGAAAATAAAAATAACTGTGTTAACGGCAGTGTTTAAATGGAGCACTACATTACTATTGTTATTGCAGATGATTATGTGCACACTGTGAGAAGTATGTAATATAGTAGTAATGTTTCTATATCCGCAAATAAAACTGCCTTTTGTAGTAAATCAGATGTTTTTAACATTTAAAGATCAAAACTCACAAAACATGAAGTTCCCACATTATATTTAACAAAACAAACTTAATTAAAATAGTAGGTAGCAAACAGCACAAATTTACCAAATCCTGCATTTTAATTGTAATTTTACTGTTTTTACTTATTTGCGCTCATGAATTTGTTTTAAACTAGCTTATAGTTACACATCTAAAAATAATATTTACTATATTTAATAACTTTTAGCCTGAAAAGCTTAAATATCTTTGTTTCAAATCATTGTTTGTTTTCTAGCCTGCGGTCGAGTTTTTCTCCAATGAAGTGATGATTCATCCGGTCACCAACAGACCTCAAGACAAGAGAAGCTTCATCCCGTCACTCATCGAGAAAGAGAAGGCGAGTTCTCCTTTCCTCACCGCTCATATCTCCAGTAGATATCTCCAGTATATATGTATGTACAGTGAAACAGCGAGAGAATATCTGCGTTTCTGTAACTGCTCCCAGCTGCGCTGCACTACAAATAATGATCCCATATAGTTTTTAAAAACCTCCAGATAATGAGCTTCTGAAGCTGAAAGAAATCAGACCCGCAAACGTCCCGTTTTGCTGTATGGAGTTTGTTTGTAATACGTGTAGGGTTTTGTGTAATGACCGTATGCACGTGCTTTCAATCTCAATAATGATGTGTTAGTGTGCGTCCGAGCCCATTCGTGTGTGCCTTTTCACTCTTAACTGTGCCATTCGTGCGTCTCTTTTAGGTCGGGAAACTGGTTCATGCCATAAAAATGGGCTGGATCAAGCCACGCAGACCCGCCGAGACCACCCCGCAATACTACGACCTGTGGGCCAAAGAAGATCCCAACAGCATCCTGGGACGACACAAAATGCACGTCCCCGCACCCAAGATGAAACTTCCAGGTCACGAGGAGTCGTATAACCCACCTCCGGAGTATCTGATGTCAGAGGAAGAGGTGCGATCTTCTGTCATGACTTAATGACTTCTGTGATGCACACATTTAAACAATGTTTATACGCCGTATAGTGACGTGAGCTTTTATGACATATGGAGATACAGGCTGTTAAAATCACAGAAACTACTTCACTTTGTTAACGAATACTATAGTATCATTGTAGTACTGACTACAGTGAACCAATACACAGTATTAAACACTATAGTGTACTTTACTATAGTAAACTACAGCGAATTGCAGTATTCTGCAGTCTTCTGTAGTTCTAAACACACTGAACTGATAAACTCCAGTAAATAATGTAGTATACTTTACTATTGACAATATTAAAATGTGGAAAACTGTCTTTGCTTTAGTCCATACTACAGAGTACTATAGTGAACATTAACAAAACGTGAGTATACTACAATGTACTGATGCTTACTAAAGTGAACTATACCATAGCATTCGCTACAGGTTTTTCTTTGTTTTCTGTAGTACGTAGTGCAGTAATCTATAGTGTACATCAATAAAGCGTGGGTATACTACGATATACTGATACTTACTATAGTTAAAGGTGTGATGAACTGAGCTTGTTTATTGTTTTATACTGTTGTACGAGGTACACTTATGATGTTCGCGTGGTTTTTACATTCAAAAACATCAAATTCAAGAAGTATTAGGCTAAGACTTGGAAGTAAACGCCGACTGATTGGATTGCAGTTTGCGTAGTTGGAGCCTTCTGTGAATTTGGTTAGACACATAGCGTTAGGTTACACATTAGCCCTATTCGCACGGGATCAGTATTATCTGAGGACCTCCTGTGATTTATAAATGACCTCCCCACATCTGAATTTCATGTGGCGCAGTCGCACGGGATGATTTTGCTTTAATTCACGGACTTATTTCCCGGATGTGATGGCAAGGCTTTGACTAATATATTATACATTAACAAAGTGTAGAAACGAGTATAGTGGAGTTTTCATTTTCAAGTGAACAATTTAGTGAAAAAAAAAGTGGTGTGTGAGATTCTGGCTTCATGCCCTGACTGATATTTCACACCTGTGACTCCAGTAGATTTCCCTATAAGTGATTTGCGTATGTTTTACATACTATAGTTCAGTATGTTGAACACGTGCTTGCCCTCTACATGTTCATCTTTTGATGCAAGCAAATTTTGACCCAAATTTTGACTGCACCTGTTCTTCACTTCAGAGTTGTCAGAAGGTTTGTTTGCTTCTGAACGTTTTTGTTGTGATTGTTTTGTTTAGAGGTTGGCATGGGAGCAGCTGGACCCGGAGGACAGGAAGTTGAGTTATCTGCCGCAGAAGTTCGCCTGCCTGCGGGCCGTTCCCGCGTACTCGCGATTCATTCATGAACGCTTCGAGCGATGTCTCGACCTGTATCTGTGTCCACGTCAGCGAAAGATGAGGGTGAGACGCATCGACCACATCCTGGCTCATTAATAAACGCCTACACCTGTCTGCCATTGTTCGGAATGACACTGAGCACTTTTCCGTCTTTCATTAGTCAAAAAATAAAAAGCTGTTTCATGTTCTATTCTTGGATCTCTTAGGTGAATGTGAATCCAGAAGATCTGATCCCAAAACTGCCCAAACCCAAAGACCTGCATCCCTTCCCAACCACACAGTCTCTGGTACGTCATGTGTCTGTGCAGCTGAACTGCTCTGTGATCAGTTTGTTTGAAATAATAGACTACTGTTGGATAATGAGTGACTGTGTCCTCGTCTGATGCTCTGATGTCAGATTTTATTCTCTCTACCAACTCTTCTGTATGTTTTGACGTGTGTGATGCGTGTCTGTGACATGATTTGTGTTTGTTGTGTAAGCTGTGGGTTATATCTGACATGTGTGTTCTGTACCTGTTTGTGTGTGTATGAGAAATGTGTGATGTATGTGTTCTGTTGACATGTGTTGTGTGTTTATTGTGATACGTGTGTGTTCTGTTTCTTTTCATGTGTGTCAGGTGTGTTGTGCGTGTTCTTTATCTGTTGATGTGTGTGCTCTCTTTATTCATGTGCGTCATGTTTGTTTGTGTTTATGTATGTTGTGTGTGTGTTTGTGACATGTCATATGTGAGACATGTTTTGTGTGTCACATGCTTTGTGATGTGTCTGTTAATGTGGGAATGATTTGTATGTGTTTAAGATGTGCGTTTTGTGTGATATGTGTCATGTTTTGTGTATGTTGTGACTTGTGTGTTATGTGTGTGACATGTCTTGTGTGAATGAAGTGTTTATTGGGGTGTTTATGTTTTCTGTGTTTGAGATGTGTTTTGTGTGTGTTGTGACTTGTGTGTTATGTGTGTGAATAAAGTGTTTATTGGTGTATATCTTTTCTGTGTGTGTGTGTGCGTTTTAGGTGTGATATGTGTCATGTTTTGTGTTGTCTTTGTAACATTAGTGTGTTCTGTTCCTGCTCACATGTGTATTGTGTTTTATGCGTGTTCTGCATCTGTTCACGTGTCTGTCTGCATGTGTGTGCGTGAATGCATGTTTCAGAGTGTGTTCTGTATCTGATTATTGTGTGTTTTGTTAATCTCTTCATTGTTCTGTATCTAGTTGTGTGTTTTGTGTGTGAGGTGTTTGTTATGCGTGTTGTGTATCTCTTGACGTGTGTGTTTTGTCTCACAGGTGTATCTGGGTCACTCCAGTCTGATTCGGAGCATCAGTGTCTCTCCCAGTGGACAGTGGCTCGTTTCCGGTCAGTTGTGTCTGTTATTTCACACTTTCACACATAGAAACATTTTCAGTTTTAGAAATGGTTCAGTCAGATTGTTGTGTATGAAAAGAGGTCCTGGTTTTCATCGAGGTGTAAGAGTTTCAGTGAGCTGAGGTCTGTCTTAGCTCTCTTTCTTAAGCGGTAGCTCAAAGAGTTCCTCTCTCGCCCGTCATGATGTCATGACTCCTGGCGGTCGCGTGCAGAGAGCGATTCGATGTTTCACAGGGCCAGGATGAGCAAAGACACGCATGTAACGTCCACATTCGCTGGCACTCCTCCACAGATAATTCCATCACGTCTTACCATCCATCTCGGGACAGACTTTGATTTCATGCTCTCATGGGTTTTGGCAGCCGGCCCGTATTGTTAGTCACTCCAGCTATTCCATATTTCGGATAAACATTGTAACTTCTTCAATCTCGCGGTTGCCGTCACGAGAAGAAAATCCCATCCCCGTCTAAGTCGGCAAAGCGCTTCCAAGACACGTTACTGCGTGTAGGTATAAAAAGATCTGGAGGAAATCCTCACGGGTACGATCTGGGTCTGTTGATCATTATCTGAAGTTTAGGACCGGGGTTTCTTTAGATACATAAATGCACGCTATAATAGCCAACGTTCCCTCGGTAGGGCCGGCCATCTGATTGCTATTAACTGGAGGGGATGTAAATGACCCGAACCCAAAGAGTCGTTTTAATAACACACGCAGTCAATTCCACTCAACGTAACCGACGGGAGCCGAGCGGCCAAATCCACAGAAACCAAATGATATTGGTACAGTATGAAAATGCGGTCGGATTTGCCCGTCTCATTTGAATGAGGTGCTTCAGGTAACAATACCACCGCGGTTTCCCAGAATGCTTTGTTCTCTGGGCGGATGAGCAGGGTGACTCGGGGGATAGATGCCACGGGGAAAAATTTGAAAAATACAGTTAGAATTATGTAAAAAGCCGTGGGGGAGGGCGGTTTATGGCAAATATCTGTTAAGCCAATATGCAAAACCACTACAGACAGGCCTGCTCTTTTGTGTAGCTATAAAATATATTAAACCAGTCATAAAATGCTCTTTCCCACAGTTAAATCAGCAGTTGACAAGCTCCCCGCTTCATGTGCGTGTACGTTTAATAGAGAGAATTTCTTCCATATCAGTGGGTTGGGCTTCGACGGAGCAGCGCTGGCTCTTTTGTTCCAGGTCTTTGTTTTCAGTGTTTTCCTATTTCCAGATTTTCACATCGCAGTTGGAAAATCTTATTGTGAAGATTGTGCGGCCCTGCACTGATTTGTAATAAAACAAGAAACTTTGAGGAAACTTCAACGTTTTTTTTCTTTTTCTTGTTAGTGGTGTTTGGGAAGGCGTGCGTCACTTGTTGTTTTGATTCACTTCCAAAAGAACTTCAGGGTACTTCAGTAAACTCTAGTATATTACAATATACAAGTATTTTATGTATTGATAAACTGTATTAAACACAGTAGTGTACTTTAATGTTTATTATTGTAAGATATAGTAAACTGTTGTGTACTTCACTTTGTTAATGTGTACTATAATGTTGTGCAGTATTAACTATAGTAGATAAACTGTTCTGTAGTAAATACTAGAGTATACTTTACTATAATTTACTATGGTAAATAATAAAAGTGAAGTATGTTATAGTGTTTAATACACTGTTAATTTATACTATCATATGATAAATACTGAATTATATTTTTATATTTACTGTAGTAAACTGTACTGTACTTCAATTTACAACAGTTTACTATAGTCAATAGTAAAGAATGCAACTGCAGTTTATCAGTTCACTGTGTTCTGCGTCCAGTGTGTTCAGAAATGTAGTTTACTATAGTAAAGTATACTACAGTGTATTGGTTCACTGCAGCCAGTACTACATAATACCTATAATTGACCTATTAAAAATAAAAAAGTAGTTGCTTTTTAATGAACAATAAACAAAATAATAAAGTTGGATAATACTATACTTATATTGTTTTAAAGTACAATTAAAATACATTATAATATTTATTCTTTTTTTTTTTTTTTTGAATTAGTGAGCCACAAACCGAGTCTCCACGTGCTCTCTTAAGAACCAGATAAAAAACTTATGTGCACCCCTGACTATATTGCAAGAATATACTTAAATGTGGATTCCATGCCTGCAAAACTAGCATTTTGATTGAAGTACTAATAACTAATCGATATTGAATCGAATCGAAACGCAATTTGGTCGTAAAACCCAGCCCTTTACTAAAGTATACATTATAAAAATGTAGTGGACACCATGGCATGCTGCAATATACTCAGTTTACTAAAGTAAATGGTGAAGTATACTACAGTGCTTACTACAGTTTATTGGTTCACTGTATTCAGTACTGCAGAATACTGCTCTATACATTAACAAACTGTGCTTAACTGTGGTATATAACGGCATACTACATTTTACCACAGTTTACTATAGTAAATTAATAGTAAAGTATCCTACAGCATTCACTCTGGTTTATGATTAAACTGTAAATACTACAGTATATTTTAATATTTACTGTGGTACACTGAAGTAAATTGTAGTATACTGAAGTGAATATTACACCTTGTTGATGTTTACTACAGTATTCTGCTGAATTGATAAAGTGTTGTAAATGGTGTAGTATGCTTAAATATTTACCATGGTAAGGCTCAAAAACACAAAAGTAAATATTAGAGTAATGAAGCATACACTATCTTTTTATATGGAGATTATTGTTCAAACCTACTAGAAAAGCGGTCAAAGTCTCACACTTCTATTATAAAAATGAAGAAATCTCTATTTTTTTGTAAAAATGAGTCGACTCTCAAGAATTTGATCCTTTGCGAAATGTAAACGCTGCAATTACAGTATGTGAAGCCTACAGTTAGAATTTCTGCAGTATAGTCAGATTCCTCTGTATGGCATGAGAAGATGTGGTGAACGTCTGAGGTTGTGTAGATTGACATGTACACAGACGAGATGATGGCCTGACGGAGCTCTCGTACCTCAGACTGTTTTTGTCACTAATGATGTGGAGAGAGAGAAAGAGATTTTGAGAAGTTCACTTATAATCATAAACACAAAATAACAATTTACACATGACCAAGTCATCTTCATACAGAGAGAGAGAGAGAGAGAGAGAGAGAGAGAGAGAGAGAGAGAGAGAAAGATGCTTAGTAAGAATGTCATTTATTCATCATTTACACACTTGTGTGTCATATCAAATAAAGGTATTTTGAAGAAATCATTATTATTAACATTATAAACATTATTCATTTTCAGCAATATTTACAATATTCTCTTTTTTTTACATTTATCTTAATCATACGTGATATTCGATGTCATCAATCTGAGAGGCATTTGTAAAGTTAAAAATAAAAGAAACTTTGGGTGCCATCCAAAACACAACTGCACATAAACCGAGCGAGTTCAGAGAGGGCACACGCTACACAACACACAGTACACATGACCCCCGACCGGCCCACCTAAACGTCTCAGAACACACACTGTGTCAAATACAGTGAGAGATTGTTTTAATGTTGTTTCTGTGGAGATTATTGTGATATGTAGGCGTTTACAGACGGTCCACCTACAGACTGAGAGACTTTTCTCGCTCCATTAAGCGCTGATCTGATTGGCTGACTTCAGCGAGTAAGAGCTGGCAGGTTTAAATATCCACATGAGAAAATACTGAAGTGTACTTCTAATCACTGTAATACACTTCAGTTTACTAATGTATACAGTAGTATTCTGTAGTACTAACTGGCAAACGCTGTAGTATACTTCAATGTTCACTACGGTCATTTCCCTACAGTTTACTATAGTAAATACTTTACTGCTATTTTGTATTTTTGTGGGATGTTGCAATACACAAACACGTGAATATTCCTTCCTGTTCTCAGTGCCTTCACTGTCATTGCTGCTTTTTTCCTTCCACGATGGCAAACGTTACAGTCTGTCTTATTGGATTTATGTTCTCCGTCGATGTTAAACGGCTGCAGGAAAGTCTTGGTATCCCCTGAACCTCTTATACACGAGTGTGTGTTGTGTTGTGTTGTGTTGTGTTGGCCGATGCGGGCGGATTTGTGCAGGACACCACAGACTTCAGCCCGCCACAGCCCGTCCCTCACTGCTATATCTGTCACCAGAGCGCTCCATACTTAACATGTCATTATGGGAGAATTATTACACTCCACCCTCCGGCCTGACCCCATTTTCAATGTGTTTGTGAAGTACACAGGTAAAGAAGACTATACTCAGGGTCTCTCTCTCCCAGCAGTAAAGAAGAGTCTCTCTCTCTCTCTCTCTCTCTCTCCCAGCAGTAAAGAAGAGTCTCTCTCTCTCTCTCTCTCTCTCTCTCCCAGCAGCAATGGAGTGTCTGTCTCTCTCTCTCTCTCTCTCCCTCTCTCCCTACAGTAATGTAGTCTCTCTCCCTCTCCCTCCATCCTTACAGTAATGTGGTGTCTATCTCTCTCTCTCTCTCTATCAATCCATCTCTCGCTCTCTCTCTCCCCCCCTACAGTAATGTAGAGTCTCTCTCTCTCTCTCTCTCTCTCTCTCTCTCTCTCATACCAAATCTTTTGGCCTGATGGCGTGTTCTTACAATATTGCCAAAGCATTCAACATATAACAAAAGACACTTTTCAGAAAGACACTTCAAAAGACAATAAGTACAAACATTAGACATCTCTCTTTCTCTCTCTCTCACTCTCTCTCTCTACAGTAAGCTTGTGCTGAGTCTGTATGTGTCAGTGGTCGAGTGATTCTCTGTGTTCTTCAAAGAGAGAAAGTGACCTACAGCTGACTCGGTGTGTTTGTTTGTGGTTTGACCTTTGACCTTAGGCTCCGATGACTGCACTGTGCGTTTCTGGGAGGTCAGTACAGCACGCTGCCTGAAGACCATGGAGGTGGGCGGAGCAGTGAAGGGCGTGGCCTGGAACCCCAATCCCTCCGTCAGCCTGGTGGCTGTAAGCTTGTAAGAGCCCCGCCCCTTTTCTCTATATTCTATAAGTTATGTCAATCAATGATGATGTCATACACCGATCGGACTGTGTCAGCATCTATTTTCCAGTTTTTTGTTTTGAGTGGTTTCTATATGAATGTATAGGTCAGCACTGTAGGAAGATGGAAAGATATGTTAATGTGTTTGTGTGTGTGTGTTTTTGTGTGTGTGTGTGTGTGTGTGTGTAGTGATAACACTGTGCTCCTCCTGAACCCCGGTCTGTGTGACCGGCTGGTGTCTAATTCTACGGATCAGCTCATCTCCTCCTATGAGGATCCAGAAGAATCAAAAGATCAGCATGTTCAGTGGACTGTCTCAGAGGGTGAAGATCACGAGCAGGGTCACCGTCTCACCCTCAAACACCCAAAGGTGATTCATACATCTACAAACACACTGTTAAACACCTACAACACTACATCTGGGGTTCTCATATTTGAATTCCTTTCCTCAAATAAATGTTATTGTAATTCAGTATTTTATTCTTGATTCATTCTTATATTTCATTCATTTATAAAGATTTTATTAACATATTTAATTTTTTTATTTATATTGATTAAATAATTAATTATTTTTTTCATTTATATATTTTTTATTTATTAAGTTAAATATTAGTAAAAAAATAATAATATTCATTTATTATTATTTTGTATTTTAGTAGTGTATTTTAATTAACTAATTCATATATTTCTTTATTTTCTATATATTTGTTTATTTTTTCATATGTTTATTCATTTGTATACTTGTTGATCCATATATTTATTTCCTCATTCAAATTGTTTATCCTAATTTAATCATTGATTTGTTCATATTTTCATATCTTTTATTTATTTCTGTCACTCATTCATCCATTCGTTTGTTCATTTACAGTATATAATCATTCATTCATATATTAATTAATAATCATTAATAATATATGAAATATACTAATATTAAATGATATACTAATATCACATCACATTTAAATATTCATTCCTGCACTATTTAATGCTTCATATATTATATATTTTATTTATTTAATAATCTGTTTACTCATATTTTTATTTGTCGTTTTGACAGTGAGACTGTTTAGTTGAGATTTTTGTCTAGAATAATCTGCCAGACTTCTTGTATAATACTTCATAGATAATTATTAATGTAGCGTCACAAAACTATGACATCTCGGTTTCTCTCACATCAACTTTTCTTTCTATCGTTTTGGATGGTTCATGTGGCCGGTCTTCCTTCACGTGAGCTTCAGCCAGAAGGCTTTTAACTATTGGCAGAATCTGCGCTCTTGTGGTCGTCTTTTTCCTGAAATGGAAAGAAACATAAGACGCCTCTAGTGTCCAATTAAAACTTCTGGAAAAGGAGAAGCCGTGACACGGCTGGCAGACTGGCAGAGGACGAGCCGGCTGTAAAATCACTCTCGCCGTGTCTTTGAGGATATAATTGGATTAATCGTCTGTGTATTTACCACAGAATGACTTTGACCCCTGACCTCTCTCTCTCTGTAAAGGCCGTGCGGCAGGTGACGTGGCACGGGAAAGGAGACTACCTTGCGTGCGTCATGCCCGACAACACCAGTAATCTGCAGGTGGTCATCCACCAGGTGAGCAAACGGCGGACGCAGAACCCCTTCCGCAAGAGCAAGGGTCTGGTCCAGTGCGTGTCCTTCCATCCCATCAGGCCGTATTTCTTCGTGGCCACGCAGCGCTACGTACGTGTGTACAACCTCATCAAACAAGAGCTCACCAAGAAACTGATGACCAACTGCAAGTGGATCTCCAGCATGGCCATCCATCCCGGAGGTGCGTCGTTTGTCTATTCGCTGTAATATTCATGCACACTTAAGCGTTTTGTTGTCGAGCAAAAGTGTGCCATGAAAAAAAACGATTCCATGTGACTCTGTTTCAGTAACGTGACATCACAGACCTCTTTTTTGGAAGTGGTATATAATTGGTTTCCTAACGTGGCCGTTCCGTCTCCCTTGTTTTCCGCAGGCGACAACGTGATATGCGGGAGCTACGACTGTCGTCTGGCTTGGTTCGATCTGGATCTGTCCACAAAACCTTACAAAGTTCTCCGGTGAGTCGGCACAGGCTTTGGTCATTCGGACGGTCTGGAGCGGAGCTGGAGGGTGAAATCGTTGCTTGTGTTTGCGTTGTGTAGTAAACGAATGTCATCACTGGGAATTAAAGCTGTTCTGCACAATGTCGCTCTGCTTACTGAATCTGTGTTGTGTATCTGTCCAACCAGACACCACAAGAAGGCTCTGAGGGGCGTGGCCTATCATAGACACTACCCACTGTTTGCCTCCGCCTCTGATGATGGCAGTGTTATCGTCTGTCACGGGATGGTGTACAAGTGAGTACAGTCATCGTTTTCTTCTTTAATATCTTTATCTGCGTTCAGAAATAGTACACTGACACTGCAGTATGCACTAAGAAAAATACATTTACCTGGGAAAACAATATCATATTATCATGTGTAAAGTTGACTTTTTTTCTCAACAAACTAGACTTTCCAAATGACTGTATGACACAGTAATAGACTTCTAGTGAAGTACACACTGCAGTATTTCAAACGTGCCGTGTTAGTCAGTGGTTTCCGGTTTGCGTTGTAAAAAAAGTTTAGTGTGTTTTATAAAACTCTCTTTTTGTCTTTTCAGTCTCTCTCTTAACAGTTTGCGCAAGTCTCTCTCTCGTTCTGTTTCTCTCTCTCCCATTTACTCTCATGATTCAAGACTTAATTTTTTGGCATTGTAACACCAAAGTAAATATTTTGTCATTTTTAAGGTACCACTTATTGTTGATGTAGTGTCCAACAACCAGTTTACATACATACAAGGTTTAAAAAAACTTTTATTTTCTAATAATAGTAATCATGACCTTACTACTTGACTGACTCTCGAATGATTCGTTCAGCGTTATTCAGAGTCGACTCCTTTGCCAAGAACTTTATTCATTCACTTTCGGAATTACAACTCTGCAGACTGCTTACATTCACACAAAGCAACATAACACTCTGCATGAAATGTGATTTTAAGGACATTGTAATGGTTAGTCTTTAAATATTAATTTTCAAACAAATACACGTTAAAAAAAGTCTCTATATGCATCTGTATAAACAGTAAAATAAAAAAAATCTCTGTGAAAAATACAGAATCCTACACAGATACTGATCAGTTTATAACTAGAATAATCTAATCTCTAGAGTAATATGTATATATATATAATGTTGGTGTCGTTCACTCTCTCTCAGAATTCTGTCTTATATGTTTTTTGTGTCAACCAGACTGTTTGACATAATCTGTAAAGCAAGTTTTTTTATGAGCATAACCTAAATATGTCTGTCTCTCGTTCACAGTGACCTGCTGCAGAATCCTCTGATCGTTCCAGTTAAAGTCCTGAAGGGACACAGCGTCACTCAGGACCTGGGTGTTCTGGACGTGACCTTTCACCCCACTCAGCCCTGGGTTTTCTCCTCTGGAGCGGACGGAACGGTCCGTCTCTTCACCTAGAAACAACGAAAACATCCCATCTGCAGCCCCAGTAAACCAGAATTTACACACCAGTTTAGACTGAATGAAGTTTTTTTTATACAAATCCATCTCACTGCTCTCCAGGGACATCAGAACGTTGCTGGCAGAAATCATGTGTCTGATGTGTTATTGAACATGTCGTTGTAATATGCGTTGGAAGCGTGTTTTAGCTTTTTTATGTTGCGAGAAAATATATCCAGCTGCTTGTAGATTCCCACAGGACTTTAGTCTAACATAACCCACACTGTAAGAAAGACAGGCTCGGTTTCAAAAGCCGAAACAGTGAGCGCTCGGGAAGGCCCGTTTCCGTATCCAGCTCCGCCGGTGCCCCACAGCAAATCAAGTCCGACCGCTAATCCTTGGACAAGGAAGCAGAATTTGAAATGAAGCAAAAACGACTGACGACGGATCGGGCCAAAGGAAACAAGGCGTGAAACGAAGCTGTCGTGAGTTCTCGCAGGCGTCTGTCATCCTCACGTGTTTTCAGCGACCTAACGATGCTTTTCAACAACCAGACACGCTGAGCTTTTTTTACTCTGTTGACTTGTGAAACCTTGACTTGTATTACAGAGAACTGTTGGGTTTTAATTAAACATGGTGTTTCTTGAAGAGTGTTTGGCCTTTGTTTTTTTTTCGCAGGTCAGCGAGGGGGATTTTCTGCTGAATTATATGCAGCGAGCGTCTGGGAATAGGTTTCGTTTCCTCCGTCGAGAGGCCCAGACGTCGCTGATCAGACGCCTCTGTGTGTTATAGATCAGGTTTCGCGGAGGCCGTCCACCTGCGGGTCCTTCTCTCCATTCGCACAACCACCTTAAGAAAAGAGTGATCAAAGCCTGTTGTTAAATTGCCAATATCCCTCAATATTATATAATTCATTATTAATAAACGAACGAGTGCTTGGTATGACCAGAATGGTATATCAGGCATACTACATTTTGATGATATTTAATTTTGATTGGTCACTCGGAACATTTAGATTTCTCGCTAAAGAAAAATCGCTAAAACTGCAGTAAAACTAAAGTGAACTTAAATATTCCTGTTGACGGTTCTAAACCCCCTCTGTCAGGTATTATTTTGCGATAACAATCAGTTGGATTTCGAATTTTCCCCTTTGTGTAATAATATTTAACTAAATAAAATATTTTGATCAAGATTATTGCTAATGTTAAGCAGATCGCCTGGTGTAGCTCAGCTAAAACTTCTCATGTTGGTGTTGCTTATCAACGCGAACAGCTTAACTCCGTTTTGTGCTACACGTTATGAAAACTAATAATTCATCTACGTCGAGGCCTATTTCAGGAACTGTTTTTTTTACGTTACTTCATGTTTTTTATCGTTCTCATGTTTCATCCATCGCACGGTATATACCGGCGCCCATCTCTCTTTAAACTGATAGGACATGATCATTATTCTCACTGAGAGTTCTCCAAACTAATCGAACTAGTCAATGTTGAGATTATCCATGAATCAGTTTAGTTTGTTAGCTAGTTGGATATTAATGACGTATTTATCCTTTATTTCTGGCACATTTGGGTTTTTGGGGGTAGAGTCAGATATCTAAAAATAACTTGTAATCATTGTCTGCGCTCCGGTGGTTTTCCCTCATCTCTAGAAAAACATTTGTGCGGTAGCAGTAATTCAGCGGATCATGTCTCATGGAAATAGATGAAGGCCAGATAGGCAATAAAATATATATATATAGATGTCTTAGTGGACAAGAGATATTTCAATATGTTAATGTTGCTAAACACCTAATGTGAATCTTTTTTCTAAAGTATTGTGTTGGTGTCGTGAAACCAAGAATGTCTAAAATGTGTAGAGTTATCTGCTTGAATTGTGTTGAGAGATGAAGAGAAGCGTATCTGGACTGATCTGAGTTCAGAAGGGTGTTCAACACACCTCAGAATTCTCTGGCTTCATGCTCGCCGTCAGTCAGATATTTTATGGCCTCTTTGGTTTGCTTACATTGAGAAAATCCCTTTAGCGTGGATTAAACATTTTGCTTCCTACTCATTTGTGAAGATATAATACAGCTGCAGTCTATTGCACGGTTTCTCTGAATACACAGTTGAAATTGTTGGGTTGGGTAAAATATGGACAAACCCAACCGTTGGTTTCAATTAATCTAGAACGAGTCCATATTTTACCCAGGCGAGTTAAAACAACCCAGCATTTGTGTGTGTGCTCATTGATAACTGGTTTAGTGGAGCTCCTCTGTTGAAAACACATCCACTTCTTTCTGTTGAAAAGTCTCTCCACTAAGTGGATTCATATTCACATTGTTATGTGCATTGGCAAGACTGAAGGTCCATCTGATGTCCCGGACAAAACATCATGTGGCCGTCTTAATAGAGTGTAAGTCCAGTGATAAAACAGTCGGGGCTCATAAAACAAACGTCTCTCCATTATTTGATGTTATCACTCTTAAAAATAGTTTTGGGTGTCCCTGGTCCTCTAAACATGTTATCAATTAACACCAACAGTAGTTCAGCAAACCGTTCAATTGACTGCGGCTGTTTGTCCCCTGTTTTGAACCATAAAATGACGTTTGATCAACGCAAAGAGGTTTTTTGTAAATTTGCGATCCAAGCAGACCGATGAGTTCCTTAAAGCGTCTGACGGACTGCGAGCGCAACGCCGGAGAATTCCAGGGGTGTAGAGAATGACGTCACGTTACCCCGTTATTGGGCTTGCAGACGGGCAGCCAGACACGCTCGTGTTCCGACCCAAAAACGGCACGAGACGCATTCCAAGGAAAACCTCCAGTCTGTGAGATGACATCATAAGCGGTCGGTAAGCCTGGATGACCTCATAATGACTTCCTCCGCTCGGCCCCTCTTGTAGGGCAGAGCCGACCTGTCAAACTCCATCTTGACGAGACATCAGAGAGCATCTACACTGCTGCGAAAGCGATCTTTTACGAGGTCTACGAGACAGCGGACGATGAATAGGGTTTTGTTCTGTTCGGAGTTGCGCGCGGAGAAATTTCATGAAGTGTTTGGTATTTTTTTTGCACCGTAATTGGAGTATGACTTCAGACGGTGGCATTGAAACTGTCTGGTGAAAAAGCTCTGGATGTCTATCGTGGCGCGTCTCGCCCACAACCCTGGACTCAGAGTGTGTGTGCGTGTACCTGTGGTTTTCCTGTCAGTGAAACCCAATAACAGTCCCATTGCATCATTTCAAATAGTTGCAGGAGAAAATGGATGCAGTCTTGGCAGTCGCCGAGTGTTTCCATTTGCTTTCTCTAAATCGTTTCCCTCTTTTGCTCACCCTTCCCCGCAGGGAAAACAGTCAAAACAAACAGCAAATAGTTGGTGTTGAGAGACCGGGCGCTTGGAAGGCCGCATTCCAGCGTAAGTGGAAAAAATAAGAGTCCCCGTCGGGGACCTGAAGCTCCCAGAGGCTTCCATTCACTGAATTCAGTCGGGATAGCTGTGGAGGGCTGGAGGATCTCCAGGTGGTGAATAGGGATATTGTCAGTGGATTTTTCATCGTAATGCCCTCACGTCAAGACCGTTTCGACCCAAAACACGACAGACCACCTGAACGGCAGCAGTCCAGTTATACACAGGTTTTTAACTTCAGAGTAAACCACTGATGAGTGCTGACCACTTCCTAAAGACTTGATAACCATTTCACACTATTCCCCTTAATATTGGTAATATTTTGGTCAAAGTTAAATGTCTAAGAGGGCCACAAACACTACAGCAGAGATCACGAGTTATGTACAGTTTTAAGTTTGTTTACGTTTTCAGTATGTTTATTCTGCTGATATAACAACGTGTTGGATTGGTTGGGCTGGAAAGTTGTAAACCTGAAGAAATGTAAGGATAATTCTATCACGTGAGCCTGGTTTCAAAGTAATCCTCCACTATTTTACGTGGTGGCTCATTTATACAAATTCATACCCTGTGAATAAGACAAAAACTGTGTTTATTAGAAGAAAAAAAACCTGTTCCTGAATCTAACCAAAACTTATTTTCGGATTTGCTCAACCTATCCCCCTCGTAAAAGAGAATTTCCGTGTTGGAGGTGCGAGTCCTTGAGAACCAAACAACTTTTGTTAACTGAAAATGTTACTTTCAGATCTAGATCTTTATTTTCAATTTTGTTGAAGTTGCTAAAAGGCAACATTCTTTCTTTTCGAGGGGCTGAAAACGCAACTTTTTGAAAACGCCGCCTTTTTCGTTTCCGTGTAAACTGCAGGACGGAACTTTCCGATGATGTCACGCGCATACGTATTACACGCTCGGAAGGGTGAGAATAGCCAAAACAATATGGCGGCTTCCTGCACTGCGAGCTCTCGCTGCTCGACTACGTCTTGTGAAAATGTGGATTTGCTGCACCAATAAGACCAGCGGCGACACACTATTTATATTCGACTGACTTTAACACACATGTACGTCGACCATATGTATTAAAAGCACTTTTGCCTTACAACTGTGCATGTGTATGTGCTAAACTAAAGCACCTCCTGTTTCTTTTACACAACATCGCCATCCACTGACCTGGAGTGCATGATACAGCATTTTGATCTGTTTTCCTGGCTCTGTGTAAATGCAGACAGTTTTGATAACGCAAAGGATTTTAAAAAAATGCAAAGGAAAAACGTTTCCATTTTTTGTCGTGTAAACTTCTCCTTAGGCGGTGACGGATGAGCGTTTTATTAAATACCAATGCTAAAAAGTTTAAAAACGCTATTTCGTCATCGTTAGTGGAATGTTTAAAACGTTACACAAAAAGAGGCTTTCATAATGTGATGGGGATGCTGTCATAACCTTTTAAGAATGTATTTTCATTTACTGGGTTACAGAGAAATTGCTGCGTAGATGAAGATATATTCAAGACTAGCAGATCAACACGGTGTCTACACCGGACGCAATGCGACACGACAAAAGAAACTCATCTAGAACCCTTTAAAATTTGATATTTTGTTCATGCTGGACGCGACAAACCCATTCAATCAAGCTGTGTGTCGTGATTCATCAAAGGGATGTTTTTGATAAGATTTTATGTTGTTGATAAAATCTCCATCATATCATGTTGGTCTTAAAACGCTTCATCATCATGTTACTGAAGTAAAATAGTTTGCAAACAGCATTTCTGATCGACTGACTTTCCTCAAAGTTACATGCATCTAAATTTAAAAAGAAACAAACGAGAAATTAAACACAATTCCTCCTGTCCTTTATCACTAAGCGCACCTTAGTCGTGTGGAGATCTGACTTTCACAAGAATGTGTCAGTAAAACTATACGTCTGACTGTGATGGGTTAGTTTTGTCAGGGTTTGATGCCATAGGCGAGGAGAGATGAAGCTTTTACGTGTGCGTCCAAGAAACCCAAGCTTGAGCGTTCACCATACAAAGTCAAAGATGGATGGACGGTTCTTTGCATTTCAGTCGTCGAGTCTTTCCAAACAGTAGCAGCCAAACACATTATTGACGCAGTGAGGGCACATTAATATTTTCCAAGGATCCTCATTTTTGGTTCACTCTCCATCTTTCTTTAGTTTTACCAGATTCTTCTGTCTCATCTTGACCACAGTTACATGAGCTCTTCTGATTGGAATCTGCAGGATTTTGAGTGGTTTTTAAAGGCTCTGGTGCTGATGCAGAAGTATAAATATAAATAAAACCGGCGTAAATCTCCCCTGAACCGCATCGTTTCAACACGCTTCTATGTTGTGGCTCTTTATCCATATATGGACCGATCCAGTCTGGAGACGTCTCGGTTATATAATATATAACACCTCGGTTATATAATCAACAACACTTTACAAGTCAATTTCATTCAATGTAGGGTAAATAAATATCTGGGTTTATTTGTAAATGCGTCACAAGATCAGGAGAGTTAAGAAAGAGGGTTTATTGATTCTGTGATTTCAGAATAGACTCAAAGGTCCAGCATCACATAGGCAGAAATCCAGAAGCGATTCTGATCCAGACGGTTGTCTCGTGGATGCTCAGACGTCTGTGTGTCGTGTCTGCACTGACAATGGAGCCATTCTTCTGCTTTGAAGACTTTGGCAGATGGTGCACAAGAAGGAAACACATTCCTGTGCCTTATTATATTTGGTTACAAAAAGCAAATGTAAGTGTACACATTTGATATTCTACTAGAGATCAGTTTTGTGTCACTTTTGGTTTGGATATTAGAAAACAAGATTTCAAATTTAGCTATTTGTTTTGAACATCAGTTCACATTTAAAGTAGCAGTGCCTAAGAAAGTTGATACTTTTTTCCAATGACACCAAAAATAAAGTCACCAAACATGAGCAATTGAACAACTATCACCACCAAAAATTCAACCTAATGCAATGCATGATGGGAACTCTTTAAAACCCTTGTTTAATGAAGAATAGTCTTGGACAGACACTTAAATCAGTAATTCCAAACCTACATGACTTTCTTTCCATAGTTATTATAGTTTCGATTTTAGTTTTATTTAGTTATAGTAATATTTTAAATTTGCTTTTGAGATTTTTATGTTAATTTTAGTTAAGATTTTTTCAATTTTGGTGTATGCTTTTGTCATTTTATAATTTATTTGTTTATGTTGTATGTTGCTATACAAGATAAATATATTTTTTCTTTAGTATAGTTTTGTTTCAGTTTTTGTTTATTATGATAATTTAATTTAATTTTGTTTTTTATTATTTACATTACTTTAAGTTTTCCCAATATTTTTAGGTCAATATTTGATTTGATTTCAATAAACACAAACATTTTCAAAATCTATGTTTTAGTCAACTAAAATAACCTTGATTCTGACAAAAGAAGATATTCTGAAGAATGTTGGTAATCAAACAATACTGAACCCCATCGACTTCCATTGTATCAACACAAAACCTCTGTGACATTTCTCAAAATATCTTCTTTTGTGTTCAACAGAAGAAAGAGTGACAGTTTACAGACGAGGGAGAATACAATTTTGGGGGGGGGTGAACTATCCCTTTCAGGGTTTATAAACGGTCAGCAAAAAAAAAACCTTCAATCTGACTTCTACTTAAAAATTCTTTGTTGACGTGACTTTATTACCTTTGTTCAGGGCACATTAAGCTTCTTGGATTTTTTACAGTGCAGTAACCACAGCTCCGATTCTTAAAGACTATTACAGAGTATCTGTCTAGCAGACAAAAGCAGAGCGGTCAGATTTGATATTCCTCGACCCCAATTTGCAGCACCTGTGAAAAGCCAAACGTTGCGTTTACAGACTTTTAATTGGAGGGAAAACAGTCCTGTGAACTCCTGGCAGTCGCCTTCGTTCAGATCTGTTACAAATTACCGCTAAATACAGGAACCTTCTTTCATTTTCCCCACACATGTGCTCGCAACCCCACGATGACATCATGGTGCTCGGGCCTTGCAGACGGTGGTGGATGCGAAACCGCACTGAAATTGAGTTGCCTGGGCTCATTTAGAGAAAAGTAAAAGGCTGCTCTCTGGTTACTTTAAGCAGCACGTTTGATATGAAAGCGGAGGCTTTGAAGGAGAGGCGGGGCAGACTACAGTCTCCTTAAACCCGGCGGGGACACACAAACGACCCCTTCAACACGCTCTTTGTGTGTGCGTGAGAGCGAGAGAGGGGCCATCACACCTCCTCTGGCTCTCATCATGTATTTCCGGTGTGTCAGGACTGCGTCTCAGTTTGTTTTTATGTGATGCAGATTCACCCAAAAATGAAAATCTGTCAGCATTTATTCACCCTCATGTCATTTCAAACCTGTATGACAGAACACAAAAGAAGATATTTTGAAGAATGTCGATAATCTAAGAAAAATGAACCCCATCGACTTCCATTGAATGAACACAAAACCACTGAGACATTTCTCAAAATATCTTTTGGTTTCTACTTCAGATTCAGGTTTTGAACCACATGATGGTGAATAAATCATGACATTTTCTATTCTTTAAAGAATCAACAGTCCACTCCATCTTTAGCGGGTTTGGCTCTTAAAGCATTTTTTTCACAATAATATTAATATAATGTGTTTCATATTATCATGTTTTCTAAATTTCTTATTGCCCTGTTTTTTATTTCTATAATTTTTTATGCCGTCTTTTCCTTATGTATTCACTGTAAAGCTCCTTAGCAAAGATGCAAATACTTTTTATGTATACATTTTTTTTATACAAACATATATATATATATAGGGATGACAGAATATCCCAAAAGATTTTGAAGCTTTGACCTGATCCATCCAACTACAAGATGACTCGCATCATCAAGTTTTGAAATTGAAAATCATAAATATTACGACCACTTTACATTTAATTGACAGACTATATTCTTGCTACGTGCTTCAGGACTGTATATATTCGTTCATGTACACCAAATTAGCCTTTAGTAAATGTGCCGCCTGCTGTGTATACGGCGGTGTTTGGGTACGCCGGGGGAATTTGGGCGTAACTTGAGGTTTGTGAAATTCTCCACACAGGGTTAGTCAATTATAATTGAGAGGTTAATCCACAGCAAGTGAACATCATTAGACCCGTTCATACCAATCTAACACATATCCCATGATTCCCCAGCACTAGTCTCTGTTGATGACGCTTTGTGGGAGATCCGTGTACCTCTGTTTGTTAGCTTGTACCTTTAAAGATCAGCTCTGGATGTGTGGGTTTATTAAGGATGTTGAAGTTAAAGCGAGCGGAAGATAAAAATGCCTCCGTGCCCTCGTCCTCCCGTCCTGGCTCACACGGCCTCAATACCAGTTCTTCTGAAGATTGACATCGGCATCTCTTTAAAAACAGGATGTGGGGAGAGTCGGGCAGCAGACGGATGACCGGCGCTCGTTCAGCTCCCGTTACCCTGTTCTCTCCTCCATCAGCACAATGCTTCCAATCAAACATGTCTGCTGTCTGATCTCTTTAATATCGTTTTTATTTATCCTAGACTTTAACATCCAAGCATTTTCGCTGAAGTCTTGTCGGCGTCAGATATTTCTTTGCTGATAAAGAGTCAGAAATGTAATCAGAGTTTGAGAAGAGATGTCAACGATGTGTCAAACTGCGCTCAGATTTGCAATCAAAATTCAATATTAGTGAACATCTCAATATCAACTCAAACATTTCTCATCTAATGTACTGAAATCCAGATTATTTGAGCTCTACATCCATGTTTTTCACCTCCATACTTCATGCATTTCAAGTATTACACATTTGTTTCTTTTTTATTTCTCAGCAATCTGAGACCAAGTTGATACTTAAATGAAACACAACTGAGAACTCCATCAAATCTTGTGAGCCACAAAATAAAATCGGAGCCATATCTAAAGACCACAATGCCCAAACTTCTCAGTTTTATACAAGCATCACTCACATTTTCTTCAGAAAGTCACAACATTGCATATTGTTGTGTTGTTTTGTCACAGACTGATCATAATTAAGGTCTTCTTGTTTTCATTTCTCAGTGATGATGGACTTTCTCTCATCTCTGTGTTCTCCTGCGATCTCAGCTGATGTGACACCCGCTGATTTATTCCCTCGAAAACCTTCCTGCTCCCGCCCGGATCTAATCCCGGCCCCAGCTGTGGGGTCTCTCATGGGTCATAAATCGGAGCCCCTAAATCCTCACCTGGACAGTGTTCAGAAAGCACATTCCCTTCAGGAAACCGGGGGTGGATGTTCCTAAGAAGGTGCGGGGGTCTTGCATTTCTCTAATGCACTACATCATTCATTTTCAGACGGAAGCATTAAAAAGCGTTTTTTTTTTGCTTTTTTTTTATTGTGATTTTTATCATTAACCCTTGCTTACCCACAATGCAACACAAAGTGATGGTTCAAATAAAAATTCTCATCAGTTATTCATCCTTACGTGGTTGTTAATCTGTATGTGCATCTTGCATCAGCTATTACAAAAGAAGATATTTTGAGAAATGTCCCGGGTTGTTCATACAATGGAAGTCAGTGTTGTTTTATTATCAACGTTCTTCAATAAAAATGAACTTCACACAACTTTGGACATGAAGGAGAACGAATGATGAAAGAATTTTGCTGAACTTTAAGCGGTACATTCCCGTGACTTTCAAGGTTGTGATTTTTATTTTCCATGTGAAAGGATTGAGAAGAAAGGAAGTTTGTTCTTTGATTGTCGTGGGTCAAGACATTGTAAATGTCACATTTATAAAATAACCCATTTCTCTACTTGATGATCAAATATGATGTAACTAGAGTCTTTTGCATGGCACAGTCTAAATAAATTTGCATCAGTCACAGATTACAGCCTGCAGGACCTGAATCATTGAAAATGAAGGGTGCGTTTGCCGGACCGCAGCTCTCTCGCCGGTAAGAAAATAAGTTAATGGAGCCTCAAGCAGATCGGTTCCCATCTAAATGGGATGGACGGCCCCCGTGAGCCGCCAGTCTGCTCTTTGAGGACAGTGGAGCTGGCGATGCTGCTTGTCTGTTCTACATTAGCCGGATTTAATTTTCGGACGGTCTGGAATTACAGGGTTGACAGGAAAAGAGCCCCGTCATAATAAAAGTGTGTAAAGGGGTGGAGCTTCCAGATGTCATTGCCACATACACTGAATGTTATTGTGGGAAGTTATTGGGAATGAATCCTAAAATACTTCATAGGAATAAAAAAAAGGGGTTATAAATGGAATTGATAGCCGTAGATATATGCGTACATGCCACTTTATACCACTCCATACAGTTTTTCATGACGTCACAACTTCTGGTTTAAATTAAAATTCCTGAAGAAATGGTAAAACCTTGTCACGTATTTGTTTGCGTGTTATTTTATTTTTTATATTGTTTTCAACACTGGGTAAGCTGAAGTCTTAATACAGTATCTGCAATAACCAAAGCAATGTTTTTGCATTGAAAATATGGTTTATTCAATGGTGTGATACGTCTGATTCACAAGAAATATTGCTATAATAATTAGTGACCTTTGTTAGTTTAGTTAAGTTTAGATAAGTTTAGCTAGTGTGGTGTTTAGTTTAAACCATAAACTATACTTCACTTTAGTTTGGTTTAGTTTAGTTTGGTAAACTGCTGCATTTTGACCTGCAACTATGGACAGAGACTGAAAATGTAATTCTTCAAATGAAAATAAAAGCTCTCAGACTTGTTTTTAATGTCGGTTCTGGACACACAACGTGGATTTTATGTAAATAATAAAAAACTAATACCAGAAATGTCCAGAATTCATTTCTGTGCCAAACTTAACAGAACAAGAATAAGCCAAAGTCACATTTCACCGCAGCATGTGCCGCATCATCAGATTTCCCATCGGCCAATGAGAAAATAATGATCCAATTACATCATTACCGAGTTCCTGATCACGTCCTTTGGTGGATCCCACATCTGTGAAGTCCTTCTGTGACCTGACAGAGTTTTTCTATTAGAGTTTATCCCTTTACGTGAGTGGACGTAACAGCATAATGACAGGCCGTCGCGCTCGACGGATAAGCCAAATTTCCCATAAATTAGTTGCAACTCGGCCTTCTCTAGAATTCATCTGCAGGCTTCTCCGATCCTTACCTTGATCCCTTCATTAGGTCATCGTCTAACATGTGTTTTTCCTCAGTAGGCTACGTCTGCGAGTGGATTGAGAAACAGAACGTCCAGCTTGATTTCATTTCTTCAGCTGTTCTGCCCGAGTATGATGCCATTTGAGCAGCTTCCATTTCTTATTTCACATAAAACAAACAAAACACATAAACCCTGAATTACAGACAAGCACTGCTCTCATTGCTGCTTTGGCAGATGGGCTGCAAGATGTTCTGGATGAGAGCAAAATGTGTGTCCTGAATGGATATTTCAATTCACTCTTGAACAGGTTTGCAATATGTCACCTCTGTTTATCTGCATATAACTGACATCATTGTTAAAAATTAACAATTCATCGTACAGTTTTGAAAGTATACCCATAAAACATTATTTTTTTAGGAACTTTTCAAGTTCTACCGTGAAGTTATATTGTTACGTTTTTAGAAACCTTTATAAACTTAGATTGTAAAACGATATTGTGATGCTATATTGTAACTTTTTTAGGAACATTTGTCAAGTTGTATAGTAACGTTTTTTAGAAACCTTTGCAAAGTAAAACCGTGAATTTATATCCTAAAGTTTTTAGAACCCTTTGTAAAGTTATATTGTGAAGTTGTATCGTAAAGTTTTTTCGAAATCTTTGTAAAGTTATACTGTGAAGTTATATCGTAAAGTTACATTGTAACCTTTGTAAAGTTATATTGTAACTTTTATTTAACTTTTTTAAGTTAGATATCCTTAAAGCTTACATACTCATACAAAAGCAAAAACTTTCATTGTGATTTCATGAGGAGTTTAAGTCTCACTCTCATACTTCTGGTCCCTCAGCTTAAAAACAGAAAGCAATCAATTTTACACATTTAATAAAAAAACGAGAAGGTGATAGTTGAACAATTATATCAATTTTCTGCAGTCGTAAAACGTTGTGGAAATCTAACACCTGATGTATGTCTTAAGCAAATACAATTCATATTGAATGCAATCAATCTGCGCACCTTAACACAGTCATGAGTCGAGACCTCCAGAGAGCTCTTAAAGAGAGAGAGTATCACACTTAAGGTGGTCCAGTTTAAAATGGGAGGCAGATGTTTGTGTCCGAGCCGTACTCATTCACTTTCAGTGCTTTTGGATAGAAATGTGAACCTAAATCTGTCAGTGCTCTTCACCTCGCTGCCGATTCACAGAGCATATCACCGCTCGCTGAAGACACTTGAGTTATCTCTTCAATTGTTTTAGAAGTGACCAGTATCCGCAGCATCACTCTAAACCAGGGGGTCCTTGGCATCATAAAGTTTGAAAGCCCCTGGTCTAAACTATATGACTGTGGAGACATTTACACAACACTATTTTAATCTAAAACTTTAATTTGCCATTCATCTACACAACAATGCAAATTTGTGGGCCCGGTTGTTTCAAAGTGCGCGTTTTTGAAGACGACACCGTTCTAACGTCAGTGTAAAGTACAAAAATGCAAATGTGTGCAAATGGTGACATGTATGTAATGTGTTCAAAAGGCATGCAGGAGTAGCCTACTTGCGAATGTGCAAATAGCATGTCTTTGCAAAGTGACATCATCAAAAACGACAACTCGGATTTTGGATATTATATAGTCAAATATCCGATCTCAATACGGTCCAGTCAACCACGTGTCACATTCACATGTTTACCACATGATGTACTATGAGACGCAGAGAGAATGTTACAGCAGTCTGTTATCATTATATGGTATCTTTAAAAAAAAATGTTCTTAAACATTTTCTGATATATTAACGTTCATGCATACAACGAGTTGTAAAAATCGTGAAAGTTTGTTTACGGTTGTGAAGGGCTAGTCTTGTCCGTGACATCAAATTTCCCATCCCGCTGAAGTCGGGGTTGAACGACCTGCCATGAGCTCAGAGGTCAAATACACGACTTTGTTAGCTGTCCAGACGTTCACTTCCCGGATTGAAGTCGGCAATACACGCGAGTTGTCTGGAACACCATATTACCCTGATACACACAGACGTCTGGGTGACGTCGTTTTGATGTCTGCAAGACGTATTTTTTTGAGTGTTTGGAATCCGTCTCTTCGACGTTTCCTATCAGATGTCATTAAGACATCAAGAAGACTTCTGTGAGATGTTTATCATTTATAATGTATGCAAAACTGCTTCTGAAAATATTGTTAGGTAAAGTAAAAATCTTGAGTGGTTCAGGTTGTCACTTGTTTTGTTCATTACAATGTGTAGCGTGCAGTGCGTTACACTGACTCTCTTCACAAAAACAACTTTCGCAAGTTCACCGAGGCCAGACGCAATGTGACCAGCTTCAGTTTCTCTGCTTCAGACGTGCGCACACGACCTTGGCCGCTCCACATTTTGACAGAGTGTGTTTTGCACAGACCGGACTGAAAGGGATATGGGGTTGACGGCGGCCTCTCGCTCCTTCTGAAGGATCAGATACCATTTAACAGCGGAAGACTGAAAGCCGCAGAGTCCACAGCATCGTTCAGCGTGTCACACCGAGGGCGGCAAAAGCACTTCTGGGCTCAATAATTTGAATTTCTCTCATGTTTGCCCTCATGCTGACATTCTCAGTGCTGTCGACGCCCTTCAATCCATCTTCATCGCCCGCTGGAGTTCTGTGACCCTCCGGGTGGGGCAGTGCAGGTAGCACAACATCACAGATCTTTAAAACGCGAGGAAATGGGCTGAAACGTTCATGTTAACAAAACACCAATTTGCGATAAACACTAATGCACATGTGCTTTCGTTTTCACATCCCACATTAATGGTAAATGTCAACCGAAAGTAATAACAAACAGAAGTTCAGTCTGTGACAGAATGAAACACGAAGACTTCATTTATGAGTTTGCTCTCTTGAACAATAAAATGTAACTTCTGTTTTTACTAATTAAAGTTTTAGAAATCGAGCTAGAAATGTCAGATGATGACAAGTCGTTTTTTATTTTATAGCTGCAATTCGTAAATTGTTTTATTAACCCGTTTGACTTTCTCCTGAAGAACAGAACAGAAGATATTTTGAAGAATGTTAGTTGCCAAAAAACATCCAACTCCATTTACTCCCATTGTATGAACACAAAACCACTGACACATTTCTCCAAACATCTTTCGCGTTCCACTGAAGAAAGAGTCACAAACAGATTTTAATTGTGCACTGTCCCTTTAAATCTTGTGATTTTTGAGACGTGCGCATTAGTAATTTTATCGCCCATGTTCTCCTGTTCTAAATGCCTTACAAAAACCACAATCTTTATTTTTAACTGAAAGACAAGTCTTATTATTTTTTGTGGTAATCAAAATGATGTCACAGATGTCGGCCACGGATCTTAACTTCGTTCCGGAACTTTCCTTTAAACGACGGGCGAAACTAAATTATAGCTTTTGGACATTAAACCGCTGAATTCTAGGTTGCAATGAAAATATTATTGTCCTGCCAATGACAGAAATATGAAGGTGAGAAAGGCCAAATCTAAGGAGCTTACGGCCGTCCAAGAAAGCGTGTGGTTTATAACACCGCATTAAACATTTCAAGATCAAATTTACTGATTTACAAACTGGCGGGTTTTGATGAGATGACCGGGGAAGTGCGCGCGCACCTTTTTTCCCCTCAAGTGTTCACTGCGCTCTTGAGATGCTCAATTGTAGTTTACAGCTGTTTAAACACAGATATATTTTCACTGTGGTCAGTAAGAAAGAACCCAATTAGGCAGTAAAGTTGAGCTGTTGAGGGAACAAAAAAACAGCCGAGTGTCCAAGTCAGTGAACCCGGGTGCAGTTGCCAAAAGTAGCCGTGAAGCGGAGCCATTTGGCACCGTGTGTTGATCTGAGGGGATGCAGGAGGTTTATTTCCCCGTCCAAACACTGGTGTTACCCTGATTTATAGACGATTGGGTTTATGATATGAAACGTGTCACATTTAGGTTAAAACTCTTGAGAAGGTGAAAGGGACTGCAAACATTTATCGCCCGCCACTGTGCGCGGAACAGGCGGCGCGTTCGGAAATTATTTCCGATGACAAAATCCACTTCTGATGCTCAGCTGAACCGATTTCATTGGTATTGAATTACTAAATACTATTTCCATTTTATTTAAGTCTGGTTTGTGTCAAAATGACTGTAAGCTGTGGATTTATAAAGCACAATAACCTTCTGTTTATCTATTGGTTAATTTGTCATATGAATTGATCCAATTGTCTTGACTGAAAGGCGCAAGCTCGGTGTTTTTACGATGAATAAAAAGTGATTAAATGTGAATGAAAACATATTTTAGTCATTTTAGGAACTCAAAACGTTCTCCAAAAATACCATTTATTGAAACCGAGGTGCAAAATCTTCCTTTGATTTCTGACGTCATACACCAAAACATTTACGCCTAAGAAACGTAGAAAAAAGTTTAACCAAGGTTGCTATTAGCTTTTAAGCTTATGTACTTGTGTTATTTCTTTACGTTTAGCAAGGAAACTTCAATAAGAAGTAGGCTATGTTTGATCAACACTTGTATTCAATCTTTTAATATACAGTATGAAGTTAAAAAGATGATGTATATAAAGAACACTTGGCTTGTAGTTGTTTCACATAAATAGCTATAAGTGTTATGTTAAGGAAAGTGGAAAACTAGAGTACTCAAGAAAAATGTATATTTACAAGTATAGCAAGTAGTTGAGAGTGTACTTCATAGACTAAAATGTGCCACTAGTTCACTTGTAGTACAAATGGAAAACGTAATGTTTCTTGTCTTTTTGTGTTTTTTTTATGCGCCTTTTCTCTATATTATTTTATTTAAATCAATATTATTATTTTTAGTCTGTTTTGCAACTTTTTGTTAGTTGTATGATTACATTATGTGAATATTGTTTGTTATAATTTGTGAAGTTATGTGTGGTTAAAAAAGCAAATAAAATGAAAAATAAGATATCATACTGGGTAACCTCCTACAATAAACAAGTATTCCTGTTTAAACAATTTTGTCCCCAGTAGTATTAAAATAGTACACTTACAAGTATACCACTGGTACATAGGCTGTTCAGAGGTAGGCTGGAAAAACAAAATTACAACCATTTTTGGCACAAAAAGCTACTATAACTTACTGTGTACTCAAGTAAAAATAACTAAAATGATATTATGAACCCTTTTAACTGTATTTCGAATCTCAGTTGGTGGTTTGCCGCAGTTGGAGGATTGAACCTATAAGATTTTAACCAATAAAACCGCCACCCATCAGGATGGCTTTGATCACTGCGTTTTGTCCAAATAAACGTATCTCTCCAAACATCTCAAAATAAACTCATTACAGCCCGTGTCATTGACTCAAAGTGGGTCACATCTTCATTCATTCACTACGACAGAAAGCCTAGACTGAGCTTTAACCGACGGTAATTCACTCCGGTTTGACCTCACACTGCCCCTCTCATTCTCATTTCTGCGCTTTAAAGATGTTAAATCTGAACTCTTTTGCGAAGGAGGCAATCATACAGCACAATATCAAAGAAAATCTGATATCTTACAAGCCCAGAATTGCTTTAATGGACCGGACTGAGGTGACGATAACCCCAGTGGACGTTTATTAAGCGGTAGCTGGACATTGACTGATTTTCAGTAATTTGTTATTCTTCCTGGTTTGTGCTTCCCGCTGTACAAATCACAGGAGAGTGTTTTCTGTGGCGTACATCCATCTGTTTTCTCTGTGATTCCTGCTTGATTTCCTTACCACCTGTTCAACATCTCACATCCTACACAACCTGAATCTTCACTTTAAAACTCAACAATTGTCTGTCAAAAGAATGAATATGGCCTTGGGTTTATAGATGAATTAATGTGAATATGTTGTAATCTATGATGAAGCAGCCAATCGTGTTCTTATGACTATGACCTCCATATGCGGAACCTTCCATTTTTTTGACATTTCCAAGTTTCCAGAATAAATCTATACCAAATACTTTTTCTAGCACACATGCAATATATAATCTTACAAACTTTTTAAGACAACAAAACATTATTTCACATAATAAATGTGAAACATCAATACGCAGTCTCCCTAAAAATATCTTCATACTTACAAATGTATGAATTACATTTAACAAAATACTTCTAAAAGCAAATATGTCATTAGGCCGTGTTCACACTTGACTTCTTTTTTTTAAGATGCTAGAGTCTGTTTTACATTATAATCCTATGGTGTAAACCATAGAAAACGTTTTTACACGTTTTTTTAAATGCCGCTTAGAGCGCTTTTGAGGTAGAAAAAACTTTTCTGAAGAAAAATCGGCCAACGTCAAGCAACTTTTTCACAGCTAACCAATGACAGTGACCTGTCGTTTCCATAACAACATGCAAGGGAACGTGATGGGTCGAGAAGGCTCAAGCTCGAAAATTTTTAAATGGCAGCCATAATTTTGTATAAATGCAAGTTTCATTTTCATTTTCAATAACTTTGGATTGAATTTCTAGCGAGAAATTAGTATTGTAGTTTTTAAACATGGATCGGTTATTGCAAAGACGCTCTCTTCTTTATTATACAAATGAAGCCTGTCCCTCTAAGCTGCCTTCATGGACAAATTGTATCTTTGAACATTGTCGTCTGTTATTTTGTTTAACTAAAAAAGCACCATTGTCAACTTTTTATGTCAAAAAAAAAGTAGAATGTGAACACAGCCTTAGATGTTTTCTCAGGTCTAACTTTACTTTTTGTGCAGAACATTTAATTAACGTTCTCCTAATGTTTTCTAGCAACGGAGTCAAGAAAATGTTTTTGTGTGGTCACGTAAGCCCCTGCTGGTATATATCGTCATTACATTAATCTGTAGCCAATAAGATTTCTTTATTAGTGTCCGATAAAGTACCATTTACACATCACATTCTATAGTAAATATTCTATAGTTTTACTATAGTAAATGTTTTATCATATAGGACCGATTTTAAAGAGACTCTTAAAAGTGTGAAATTATCCAATTTGTTACTGTTTGCTGGGATTGTGCACATTTTCGTTGTGCTGTCAGTCAATGAACGGTGTCGTCACGTGAAGAAATCTGTGTCCTGTGGATCCACATCCACAATTTTCGTCCAGCTCTCAATCACTGATTTTTGTGGTGTTATTAGATGTCTCTTGAAGCGTTATAGTGTTCATCTCTCCAGGCCCTTTGGAGATTCATTCTGATTCTTCTCCTCAGATTCCTGAGCTTCATTTTCTATTTGCTGCTGCTCCTTGGCATCAAACTCCTTCAGTTTTTCTTCCACGTCTTGAGGAATCTCCACCTCCATCAGATTCTCCATTCCTTCCTCCGGCTCGTCGCCAATTAAAACCTTCGTCAAAGACACGTGAAACTCAAATTAACCCGAATGCTTTCGTTCAGTAGGTTCATAAATGAGGTTTAGGAGCGAAGCGGTAATGAAACAGCGCTGCAGTTTTACTGTCATTCTCAAGAACCAATTCCAAACAGCCAACAACTTGGAAAAACGTTGCTGTAATGTGATAGCTGTTAAAACTCCCGTTAGCAAAAAAACAACTGCGTTATTTCGAAAAAGCGTTCATTAATCCTGGATAAATATTAGCCTCGTTCTGCGCTTGGCATATCAGGCGTTTTACGGGCGGTAATTAAAATGGTTGGGTTGCGGCAAATGACCGAACCATTGCTTTTGGCCTGGAGTTCTGAAGGGATCTCCCAGACGTTATGGAGAATATCATGCTTTAATAGGAGACCCTGTGACATCTTTTCCATGGGGCTGTACCCAAATATACACGTGCCACAGCTCAAACAGGTTTTTTCCACCAAATTTGTGTCTCCTGCTTTCTTGGGCCAAACTTATAAACCGAGGACGGGAATCGGTCTACTGTCTGGGGTCTTCCAAAGCACAACAATAATAGCGCATGGAAGGATCTGGACTCGTGTTGCAGAGATGTAATAATGTAATTTGACAAAAAAACAGATTCACGATACACTGCTCTGATTGGTTCTCCAATAGCATGATTTGATGTATGATGATTCCAACAAACAGATTAAAAATCATACTTCTCACAAAAGATAAAATAACGTTACTTCTTATTTTACTTTCATGAGAAAGCTGTTCAAGATACTAAAACATTTCAAAGTATTGATGCGACATCCTGTGTTTTTTATCCTGATGATAAAGTCCTTGGGTCAATTAACTGTAAATTTAAATTGGGGAACGAGCCGAAAGTATTATTATTTTGCGTTTTCATGTCACATATGCTGTTACATAAATTGCATTTAAGATGAAATATCTGTTTTAGATTCAAGTCAATGAAGTGACACAATACCTGGACTAGTTTCTCACAGGCCGAGATCACATGCGGATCCTTCTCCCATTTATGAAACTCCCTCGTGATGGGATAAACATTCTTGCTCTTCAAAATCTCTCGGCCCACTTTAGTAGCTGTAAGCTTGACGTAAACAGATTATAAACTGAACTGAAGTTAAAGTGACATGCAGGAAGTATAGACATCAATCAAAGAATGGTCTATATGGTGTATAGAGGCATTATATGGGTGGGTTAGATTTGTGATGTTCTTACCAGCATCAGGGTCTCTAAGAGCATCTTGCGGATGTCAGGATCAGCCTCTCTCTTTTTGTCCTCTGGCAGATACTGCAAATCCACTGGCAAACCTAAAAACACATAGGTGAACGTCAGTAAAGATCATCATGTGACGTGTATGTTAGTACTGAGCCCTGAGATAACTGATGTTTGATTTATGGAGACCGTAAATGTTTATAACTTTTATGCGAGATTGAGTTCTCTCTATTAGGAAAAAACAGACTGCTTATGAAATACTGTTGTCAGAAGGAACATGATCTATAAAGATGGAAAAATATGACAAAAAAACATTTCAAATAGCTTTTATGAAACCGCAGACTCGGACCAAAGAGTTTGGCTGAAGAAATCGTGTGGAACAAAAAAAAACATTGCATTGTATTTCCATTGTATTTGTTCCACAACATCTTCTCTTTGTTAAAGGGATAGTTCCCTCAAAAATAAAAACTCTGTCATCATTTATTCACTGGTGATCCTCAAAACTTGTGTATGATTAAAAATGAACAAACAGCGCCCTCTACAGGACAGAGACAAGTGTTGCAGAAGTTTTCAATGGATGGCTCGCTTTATCAGTGCATTTTCAGACTATGCAATATACTCTACACGAACAACTCAATAGCTTACCTTCATTCTCTTCTTCTGACAGTTCTTCAGGTCCGGCTAACGGTAATAAAAGATGTGGTAAAATATCCACTGTATCACCTAGCAACCACTCATGATGAGCTGTATGGAAAAAGACAAATGTTAAACAAGACATTTTATATATAATATAAATGTTCAAGGCGGTTATTGTTGATAACAACAGACACAATTCAAATGTATTTATATAGTGCTTTTCAGTTTGTTGCGAAGCAGCTTTACAGAAAACACGTATTACAGATAGTATGGAGAGTGGAGACAAAAGAAAAAAGCAACAACTACAATAGTTTAGACATTAGAGGTATGAGATTATAATGCTTTGTTTTGCAAGAAAAGCCATTTTAGTAAATCGCATCAACTAATCTTTACTTTCACTTCTGAATGTCTGCAATATACAGACGTATATACATAAATACAGACCCAAGCACAGCTCTTACCATGGTCAAAACAGCAGTTTCTGAGAGTTCCCACCACTCCTCCTCGTCTGGTGGTGGATTTCTCATACTGTGTGTATGGCAGGAGTCTCTGAATCACACACCTTTACAAAATAACAACAGCTTTACAAAGTGCACAAAACTTAAAATTCCAATGTACCATAGGTTCTCTTGGATTTGTTGGAGGTCTTACCTCTCTTTGTCCAGAATAAAGTCTCTGGCCTCAGGCAGCTGTGCGAGGTTGGACAGCAGAGGCCCCAGATAATGCAGCGATGCTTTCTTATTAAAACCTTCTGCACAGAAGATCTCAACCACTTTCGCCAGTCCTATATTCTGCTCTTGGAGAACCCTGAACACGACTCGGCACGTTCTCTCATGTCGGGTGAGATTGCTGAGAATCGTGCAGATACGATCTGCAAACACATACTCTGGGTCTAGTAAGTTCTGCAACAGGGTGGGCAAAATGTCTGTCTCCTTGACCAAAGGCTGATGAAGGGTCTCATCCGCTGAGAGGTTTATCAGGGCGTGATAACAGTCTTTGGTGATAGCGATGGAAGCGTCACTGGTTAGAGTCACCAGGGCTTTGAGAAAGTCTGGTTTGGACCGCAGGTACCGGCATCCATCCGGGTTTCCCGTGAGACCCACAATGTATTCTGTAGCATGACCTTTGACATCAGGTCTCGTCTCCAGCGTGAGAAAAGACAGAAGTTCTTCGGCTTCGCTGTCACTGAGCATCATGCGTCAGTTTGTTTACAATGTGAATTCCTACGTTTGTCCTCGATCTGCAACATAAAATATATTAAACACAAGAAACTCAGACTATCATACAGCTCAAGTCACAGACTGCGCTGTCATAATATGTAGTAACAGGTTTATTAACTTAAACATTCAAAAAGTAAAATGTTTTTGTATATATATTTTTGGACATGTACCATAATATTCTTTGAATTACTTTTCACTAAATGCTTCACATGTTGTATGTAAATGCTATGGCATTTATACAGATATATACAGATATTATTTGTGCAATGGTCAAAATTACTAGAAAATAAATGACTACACTATAATAAAGTATTTTAGTGCTGTATAAATCTGAGTATTCTTGTCTCCTGCAGTAGTATTAGTTTTGATAACAACAGGCTTTATTATAGTAAAGGTGTGGTAACCATTATTTATATTACCATAGTTTATAATGCCATAGTTTTACCACAAATACCATGGTTACCGATGGCTACTGTATTAAAACTATGGTTCATTTACGAAAGGGTATTTTTTTATTATGCTTGATGGTCAAAACTTTTCTATTTGAAACAAAAATAAAATAAAATGCGCATCATATAGACAAGTATTAAGGTAAATATTGGCTTCTGTCATCAGCTTTTGGACCGCAAAAATCTTTTGATTTACCAATGAACACGTAAAAGCAAACATCCACTCTAACGATCTAACTCTACGTGCTATGACCTAAAACAGAGTTAATTCGTTTTTTTAATCGGTATTTGACTGCACAGTACTCACCAAATTCACGATACATGTGCGTTAAAAGTTGTTCCTGTCGTGTAAATTGACGTTTTTAGGATCCAATCAAATTACACCTGCGAGTGTCATCCCCGCCTTGTTCACACACATTGATTCGTGATTGGCAGACACAGTCCAGACTCCGCCCTGCATGCGGCGCTTTGTGATGACGCAGTGTGCGTCGCGTTCGGAGACCCGTGTGTTTGAAACATGGCAGCGGTTCACCTGAGCGAAGCTGAGAAGGTTTATATAATACACGGAGTTCGGGTAAGTTAATTTAAATGACAACAAAACTGATTATTAAATGTAGATGTACATCTATTTGTAAATAATTGTCTTTGTCAGAACTTTTTATGTATTCTTTTTGCTTTGAGGACAGATGTCCCTCTGGGTTATCTGGTGGTAGGAACCATCAGGAGGGTCTCTGTGAAGCTCTGATGATGGTCTAATGATTAATGTGATTGACAGGATGACCTGAGATTGGACGGGCGAGGATGTGAAGACTACAGACACATGGAGATCGAGACAGATGTGGTGTCCAACACCGACGGTTCTGCTAAAATCAGTCTTGTAAGCTGCGTTATACAGACACCTCAGATGCTCGTTTTATACTAAAGGTCCTGTGCATAATGACAGGTTGTTTAGTGACCTGTCACGTGAGTTCTTTAATACATATTTTCTTCTGATTTCATTGACAACAGGGTCACACAGATGTTCTTGTAGGAATCAAGGCAGAGATTGGTAAACCCAAACCCATGGTACCAAATGAAGGCTATCTAGAGTTTTTTGTTGACTGGTGAGTGTTAGATGTTGTTATTGTGTGCGCCAATGATGTTTTGTTTACGGATATTGTGCATCGTTTTCCATTTTATTTACATATTTAAATTCATATATATATATATATATATAGACACAATGACAGTGAACGTTTTGTATGCGAGCTTCGCAAGAATTGCAATGCATTGTTGGTTAAAAAATAATAGAATAGAAAAAATGGCAAAGAGATTTACAAGCGGAACAGTTTATGGTGAAGAAAAGTGTGGAAGACAGAAAGTGTTAGAAATGTAGAACCATATCATTCAACATATGTCATGCAAAACAATCACACATGTCAGTAAGTGTCTGTCTGTAGATTACGTTTTCATATTTTTTTAATACGACTTGTGTCATATTACCCCAATGTTATTTGATTATGATTGTGTGCAACGTTGTCTACTGGCATACGTCAACAAAATAACATATTCTTTCTTCGTTAGCTCAGCGAATGCCACCCCTGAGTTTGAGGGGAGGGGCGGAGAGGACCTGGGGGTGGAGCTTAGCAACACCCTGTATAAAGTGTTTAACAACAGACTCAGTGTTGATCTGAGATCCCTCTGCATCTCTCCGGGAGAGCACTGTTGGGTGTTGTATGTGGACGTGCTGGTGAGTGAATTGGGAAATATTGTGAAATATTGTGATATCTGTATGCTCATCTATTTTAATGCGTGATCGTGTCCACAGCTGCTGCAGTGCGATGGAAACCTGTTTGATGCGATGTCCATCGCAATAAAAGCTGCTCTGTTCAACACGCGGTGAGTGACAGGTTGACTCATCTTTCCCTGTCTGGATTCATCGTGACTGTAGGTTCGGGGTTTCCACAGTCATGGAAAACCTGGAAACATCAGCGAACGTTAAAATCATGATTTCCAGAGCTGGAAAAGTAAAACATTTATTTAGTGAATATAAAATTACTGTAGAAGATTTTGTACTATAATTTTTCATTGTTTTGAAACTGCTCTGTGTTCCCTTATTGAGCCAAACCTTACAGTTATTCACTAAAAAGTGGATTCATCCCGGTAATTACTAAACTACTGTTCTAGTAATCTGCTGAACATTATTTTAAACTTGCCGTCTTTGTAGTCTGTGGATTTCAGTTAAGATGTGGTAACCCTTAAGAAGTGATGATGAACTTGTCTCTCTTTTCTATTTCTAAATCAGAATTTCCAAAGTGCAATTATCTGAGGATGAGGAGGGGGGCAAAGAGATCGAGCTGTCAGATGACCCTTATGACTGCATGAGGCTCGATGTGGAGAACGTTCCCTGTATCGTAACCCTGTGCAAGGTACCCACAATGCACCCCTCTTCCCTCGCTCTTTGTGTGTGTTTGTGCATTTGTGATGTATTGTTTTGGTGTCATACAGATCGGTCAAAGACATGTGGTGGATGCCACTCTGCAGGAGAAAGCGTGTTCAGTGGCCAGTGTTCTGATATCAGTCACACACAGAGGGACGGTCACATGTGTGAGGAAGATGGGAAAGGGCAGTCTGGACCCCGAGAGCATCTTTGAGATGACAGAGGTCAGATACGCATACCATTACAGATTTTTAAGTAAATAAACATTGTTATTATGTCTTTTCAGAGTGTGAGTAAATATTTATATTTCTTCTGCTGTTTGATGTGAATGCATTATTTTGTGTTGATGTTTCAGGCCGGAAAGCGTGTGGGGAAATCTCTACATGCTCCTCTCATGCGACTGCTGCAGGAAGAAGAAAGTCTGTGCCAGAAACGACAGAAAGTGGGTTTCCTCGGATAGTGTGTGATCTTTTTTTGTATTTGTATAAATAAAATATGTTTCGGTATGTCCTGTGTCCTGTCTTGCTTCATAACTTTAACAAGCACATTATTCCATAACTATTAAAGTGTCCGCCAGTGTTAGGTTATGTAACATGACTTCTAGGCTGTTTGTCTCCTTCATTAAAGGAACAGTTCACCCAAAAATGCTAATTCTGTCATCGTTTACTCGCCCTCGAGTTGTTTCAAATCTGAATACATTTCTTTGTTCTGATGAACACAAAGAGAGATATTTGGAAGAATGCTTGTAGCGGAACGATTCTTGGCCACCATTGACTACCATAGTAGGATTTTTTTTATAAATTTCTTTGTTCTGTTGAACACAAAAGAAGATATTTTGAAGGAAAGAAAATAGTTCTGAAGCAGTTTTGACTACCGTTGTCATTTTACAAATAAAAACTGATTTGATGTTGAAAGGCTGGAACACGCTACAAGACTTTTGCCCGGATTTTCAATCTGGAGTTGTTGCGGAAAGTCTGCGCAGTATGTGATGCCCGGTTTTATTTTGCACTCTTTCAAAATGTCTGCAAGTGTCAGATGTTTAGGTTTTCTTTTAAGATTTTAAAAGTTGTGTTGAAAATTGGTTTAAGAACTCTGAATCTTTAACCACATGTGTGATTTTACTGTTTGTTTGTTTGTTGTCCAGAGCAAAAAAGAAACATTAAACAGAGTACTAAACATGTTTCACAGATAATATAGAGGGTCTTAAAGAAACAGTCCGTTCATTTCTCTGAAGATGAGAACTTTTGTATAGCCAGGTCCCAGACACCTGCTGTCCACCTGGATAGATTCCATCCCATCGTGGTTTTTCTTCATTTGGGGACGCCACAAAATAAGTCCAGTTCACTAGAGAGCTAACAAGACAAGAAGTTTGCAGAGGGAAATTACATATAAAGAAATGAGTTCAGGTCTCGAGCCAACATTCAGTCATAAATGTACGGTTTATAAAACATTTTGAGAATTTGAGAGTTGTCATTTTTTTTGACCCAACCACGGGTTGAAAATAACCCAGTATTTATAGAATATAATTTAATAATATACATGTAATATTGCAGATTCATATCTGACAACAAAGTGTTTTGATTCTTAAAAAGCTCTATTTATTCTGTACATGCAGACTAAAAAGTATTTAAAACCAAAATTTTAGCATTTAATTACAGATTGAGGATTTTCAGTTAACAGTGGCTCCTCACCCAAAGCATAATTGTAAATTGTGAAATAACACATGGACTACTTGTTATACAGTGGATGTGAAAATATGAAAGACCCATTTTAAATATCCTAGACAAAAGTACATTAAAACACCTGAGAATTTATTTTAGGAATCCACAAACATACATAAAAGCAAGAATTAAATGAGAAATACTTTATATCTGTGAACCTGTAACCAAATTACAAAATGAAACCGCCACTGTTAAAACCTAAATGTCCAAGTATGGAGGGTCTTAAAAGTTCACAAACAGCTCCAGCAAGAGCATTAATTCTGTACATTAAGCAATAAAATAAGTATTTAAAAAATCAAACTAAACATGTAAAATACAAGTGTGACCACTAGGGCAGTGAGAGAGTGCGGCCAGCATTTAGCATCAGCTTTGCAAAAAAACACTCTATGAGCGTGTGTTCCAATTGCCTTGTTCCTGTTGGGTTGTTTGTTGACCCAGTTGACACTTACGTACACTCAGTTATTCGTCAAATTGTACATGAAGTCAGCTGTGAAATGCTTGTATATATTAGCTGCTCAACACTACATGGTTTCGTCATATTCTGGCTCGTGAAACGAATCCGAATCGGAGTCTAGTTGCGGTTGAAATCTGGATTCATCAGTGGACAAACGGATGGGATTTATATCCCCAGTGCTCTTAAAAGTGTTCAGCTCATTTTGCGCCATCCTGCGGTCTTCGAATCGTAAACTGCTCACCGATATGAGCGGCGTACGAGGCCTCGCAGGCATAAAGGTGCTGGTTGGGTTAAGGAAAGGCTGATATGTTTCTTGTTCCTCTGGTCTTCCATCTCCTCTATCCAGCGTATATTCGGGAGAAGATTCCTTAACCGCTGGTATGGGGTCAGTGGGTCCGGTGTACGGACGGTACGTGTCCACCTGATGTCCGTTGCCCCAGTGTCCGGAGTTACCATCCACCACAGGTTGATCCTCAATTGAGGCGTAAATGTGGGACTCATTGTCTGCTCTCGTTTTGGGAAAGGTGGCATTACCCGGGAGGTTGGACTTTCCTCTGGGCATAAAGATGGAGGATCTGTTGGCTCTAGGTTTCTTTTTCCTGACAAAAAGGGCAAGTAAATAGTCAGATCATGTACAAGACTCATATAGATATAACAGCCTGCAATATAACTCTGAAAGAAAACTTAGACTCACTTTCGAATGACGCAAACAACAATAAGTACGACGATTAACAGGAGCAGGAGAATCCCGACTACTGCCAAGATAATACCCAGCAACTTTCCTGTATGGAGAAAAGTCAGAAAGACTACTTTCAGGGAAACCAGGACAATTTTCCTAAATCACATCAAGACTAGATCAACATACAAAGATGTACGGTATAAATTAAGCCCAAATGTGAAATAAGTTGCTTACTGGTTTCTCTCTGCAAAATGATCTTAGAGAGCACAGCAAAGCGTTCACTTTTGGGTTCACAGTTTGACATGTTAAGGTAGAAGCTTTGTTGTTGAATGACCATGGATGGAAGGGTTTGATCTTCTCTCCAGGACTGAACCTCCTGAGAGTCTACCGATTGTATCTTAACAACAGCGTGACCCGAGGCGCACTTCGGTTGAGAGATGTTGGTGAACACTATCTCCGCCCGGTAATCTGAGGGAACCAGCACGGTCCACGTGACGGAGGTGGACGGCATCATACCATCGGGCCAGTTGGGTGTTGTGAGATACGTGGATCCCATAAAAAGTGGCGAAACTGAGTACACTACATTCTCTGTGAGGCAGACGGCAAATTCCCATCAAAATCAACATCATTCAAAGGGTCAAGGTGCTGTTCGAATAATCTAGGTAGAAGAAGCTTACCTGAGAATTCTGGATTCAAGATTGCTTTTAAGAGAGGTCCTTTCTCCTGACTCAGGCCCTGTGCACCTTTGGGCATTGCAGTAATGGAAGCGTTCCCTTTGATCTGGATTTTCTGGATAGTGCCTTCTCCATCAGAACAAAACTGGCCGATGTTAGAGCCACCAATCTCTGAGACCAGGAAGGTAACTTGATTACACTCTTTCTCTGGTACAGATTGATGTAGGTTTCCCTGAAGGGAGGACAGATCTATGGATCCTTCCGGTAAACGGAGGAGCCAGGTAAACTGTTGAAGGGCAGGCAGACAACTGACTGGCGCTGGAATAGTTAAATCAGTACTTCTCACAGCACACGGAGGCCCCCTAGGACAATCTAAAACTAATAAGAGAACAGGGTTTGGAAATATAGATTAAAAGTGTAGCATGAACTCAAAAGCATGTTCTGACTCAAAGAAATCATTGTTTGTGTTACCTATGGTTTTGGTGGCCATCAGCTGTAGATCATCTGCAGAGCAGTCGAGGAAGGACAACTCAACTTTGCTCCCCGCGGGTATCACAGTTTTCTCCTGCACCAGAGAATTCATTCTCATTTCACAGTAGGACATTGGATTTTTCTTTTCTACTTGTAGACTCAATCCCTCCTCGTTCTGAAGATCCACTTTGCAAAGTTCTGAACAATAAATAAAGCAGCATGTTATGTATCTGGGCACGGTACATTCCAGCTAAATAACTTTAAAAAGTCCACAACTCTGTGTGTTCCTCTTACTTGGAATTCCACCTCTAAACACAGACACTTCGAAGTTCAAAGAAAGCCCCGTCTTTGCAAGGCAATTGGCTAGAGTCATACTGAAATCTCCATTTTTATTGGCCGGGGGATCGTCCTTTAATGTCTTTGTGAGCACAAACTTGTCTTCAAACAGATACTCAATTGAGACATCCCCTGTTTGGCATTCAGGTTCAGTTTTATCAAGATATTTAACAGAAAAATTGTGCGAGGGCTCAACAGCAAAGTTCCATTTGATTTTATCTTCCCTCGAGAACCCTTTTGTGTATTCTGGTGTAAAAAAGACTTCGAATGATTCTCCTCTGGGCAGCTTGGAGTCCACCTCAACCGACACTAGAGATCCAGAGAAAGACATTTTATTGACAAACACTTGAATCTCACAAAGTCAATTCACAAGCAATTGGTGACTCTAGAACTATGATCCTGGCCCAAACGTCACAATTGCTGTGGACTAAACAACAGTTGGGACCACAAAGTCTGTGGGGAGCGTTTGGGACATTTACATCCCACAAGGGTTCCAAATCACTTACTTGTTGACTCGGGTCCAACAGACACTTTGAAGTCAGATGGGTTCAGGTCTGTACCTTTTTGAACCTCCAAAGATACACGGCCCCTATACAACACTTGGATTCGACTGATTGTACCGCTCATACAAAACGTGCCAATGCTGGTACGTCCCGCCCGGTATGAAATGATGGTGTAAGTGTGATTGTTAAGACAGTGTTCTGATGGTTTGATCTGCCTCATTCCTGGTGCTGGAAAGTCCAGTTGGACAGTGTTGGATAAAGGAACCTTCACATCCCAGATAAAGGTTCTGGTGAAGTCCAAGAACCGCGTAGAGTCTGGATGTATGGCAATGTTGTTGCAGCGTGTTTCGAAGCACTCTACATTCAGAAAACAAAATTTAACAATGGGAAGTTGAATTCTAGGTAAATAAGCGATTTTACTCTTGATGATTATATAAAAATAAATTGAACAACCTTATTGTAGCAGATGTTTGATAAAAGTAATGAAGCATTAGGTTTGACCTTTGTATTTAGGCACAGCATGCTTAAGAAAACCCATTATGTTTAGAAATTGTTCTTGAAATAGGCTTGTTGCTTGAATGCATGCTTTGGGAGGTGCTTTAGATGTTAATCATGACTTTTTGAATGTTGTTTCTTGGAAGACTCAAACAGTTCTTACCAATACCCTGGGTGACCTCCACATTAAAGACATCTGCAGGCTGAGAGCAGTTGAAATTCACAACGGTAAGTTCGGGATCATCAAGTTTTAGATCAGAGCTCTGGCAGGTTTCAGATGAGCCTACACGCTTACATGCAGTGCAGTCCAGATCCTGTCCACCTTTTCTTCTGAAGACTACTGTAGTGGCACGCTGAGGGGTCACCTCAATTTTATAACACTCTGCAAAAAATCCAATCATAGTAAATAATTGTGCAGCATAAATTAACTTTAGTTTCATACTAATAATATTTTTAATAATAATAATAATACAATTCCACATTACAAATCAATTGATGCTGGGACAAGATTCAACTATACAGAACAATAAATACATTTTAATTTTATAATATTAATATTTAAAATAATCATAATAATGTTTTTTATCTACATTACAGCTAATATTATGCTTGGACAAAACAACATCAAACCTAACTAATATATTTTTTTTTAATTGAATGTGGAACCGTGTAAACAAACAACATGGATGAATTGAGACAGCCACCCACATAAAAGCAAAGGGACAAAAACACAAAAGTCTGATTTACACAGAACAATCATGAGAAGTGCTACAAACAAAAAGTATTTTGTACAGGTAAGTTAGCGACTATAGAGAAAAAAGGAGCACAAACCGAACATACAAATTTTCATGAATTAAATGATTAAATACAACAATACACAGTGTTAGTGGAAAAGACAAATCTTCAGAAGTTTTTTGAAACATGATTTAAAGTTTGTTCACAAGTCTCACAGTAAAATACTGGTTAAAGACATCTTTGCTGTTCTTCTTTGCTGCACCCGCTTTGTTTTAAAAAACTAAGAAAAAGTTCACAAGTTTTGACATGATTTAGATTGCACAAATGTAACAGTTAAAAATTCAACAATCACAGGTGGAGAAAGTTGGTCACTGTTTCATGTTACACCATGCAAATGTCTTCATTGTCTGCGAATATTTACTCATGTTTGTGACAGAACTCTACAGTATGAATCAGTAGACACACCCCTCTCGCCAAACTCCTTCCATTATACTGTCAAACAACTCCCTTTATATCAAATGTATTTAACCATGATGAAACACTTCAAACACTATTGACAAAATGCACTGTGTAATCTAAATAATCTTAAAATCATCTCTCAATTAAAGATAGTGATCTATTGGAAAAATTTAAGGAAAATTTGAAGTGTTGCCTCAAAAATAAACTGAAGTAAGTTTAAAGCAGTAAAATTATACTAATTATCAAAAAACAAAATAAAAAATAATTGATCTTATATTGCAACATTTAACTTTTAAAGATGTAATTTTTTTAATTATAAAACTTCACAAGCATATATCAAAATTGCTAAAACTTTAACAAAAATTAACACGGAAACTAAAAATATAAAAATTAAAAGCTAATAAAAATATTACTAAATCTAAATAAAACCAAAAAAACTAAACTATAATATCTCTCTCTCAAACTTTAGTCATCCATCACATATGTATATATTTAGCATTTCTGGAATTATGAAGAATTATGTTGTTAAAATAAATATAAAATGCACAAAATAAACGTGTGTAAAGACAAAAAAAGATCCCTTTCCCCCATTTGCATTAGTTATAAAAACACAGCTCCAAACATACACTCAATAAAACACTTTGTGAATCACTATAAAGACCTTGGAAATGAAAGATTATTGGAGGTTAAAGTGGAATGTCAATAGAAAAGCAAACAAGAGATACGCATTCGAGTTCACAGAGGAAACAGCAGTGAAAGTGCAAATGGGTTTCTCTCCTGCCCAAAAGCATGTTACAACAACCCACCCTTCAAACACACTCTTATTCATAATTAACACAATGATCTTTTTCAGTATTAAGGCCACGAAGAAGTAGATCCTGCAGAGTTTTATTGGCTATAGTGTTATCAAATATGCGCATATGAATAAACAACATCGTATACATAAGGCCTCAACACACACCGTGTCTCCAACTTCAAACATGCTTTCACCTCTATTTCAGACTCAGATCATCTTTCACATTTCATTAAATATTTAATCGATTTTATACATTTAAACTCCCTAAATATTCAAAACGAATACAGAGAGAATCTCGTTTAAGAGTTTAAATCGACGCTTTATTCACTTGCTGGAGTGTTTGGTGCGGCGCTTTGCAAACTCACCTGAGTTTTGTTGAATTTGCATCAAGATCAGTCCAATGAGCACAGAAACCAAACACGAGCCCATCGTCCTCCGCAATGTCTCTTAAACTTTCCTAAATAAAATCTGTGTGTTTAAAAAATATCCTTTGTGAATAGAATCGTTAGATCCTGCATGTTGAACCCAATGTGTCCAAGAGCACGATCGCTTCCTGCTTCTGGTACCTGTTGTGTGCAGAAGGGCGTGTGTGTGTGTTAGAGTGTGTACTTTAATGTGTGTGTGTGTGTGTGTGTGTGTGTGTGTGTGTGTGCGCTCTACCTGTCCAAACTTGCATTCAGGTGAATACAACTGAAAAATTATTGCAATGTTAACGTTTCACACAACATAACTCGGAGTGACTCTTATAGATCCATGTGAGATTTAACCTAAAAAAAGCAGAAGAACGTTTATTTTTCATTTAATTGACGGCAAAACAGATTCATTCATTCACTAAAGGCTATTTGTGAGAGAAACTCTCATCAGTACCCTATTATTCCTGCAGGAGGATATTATGAATGATAAACGCCGTCTTCACCGGTAGGTTATCGATAATATTCAGTCAAACTGTTCATTTGTTTTAGGTTTTCAGCCAAGAAATGATATAATTATTGCTTAAATTAAGAAGCATTACTTAATGATAATAAATGTAGTGTGTTGTTTAGAATAAATAAATAAACTTTTATTTCACATCAAATAAGAAAACAGGTCAAGCACTGCATTTAAATTAGAGAAGTAAAGCAAACAGCTGCACGTACATCGTGAAACGTCAGCAGGAACTAATTAATATTCATGAGCCTTCAGGCTGTTCAGGTGAGCGGAAGTTGTGTCCGACTCATATATGGAAGCACACACTGTAAAACTTTGCTGTAATTTCGCTGTAAGTTTGTCAGTAACTTATTGTAGATTTAATGTACAATTAATTCATTGTAAAATAAACCTAGTTTATGTATTTTTCTTTCACAAAACAAGACTAAATATCTTGGGTCACTTTTCTTGTTATGTGCATGTAAATTTAAGAAGATAAAAATATTTTTACAGAAAACAAGAGATGAATGCTTTGGAAGAATGTCTTGTTTTGCAGTGTGGCTGTGCTAATGCCGATCTCTACGTGCTCATTTAGAAAATCTCAAAAGTAAAAGTGTTTTAAAGTGGGCTAATTGAAAACAGTAATTGGAGAATATGTTAAGTAGGAATTAAAGCTACAGTAAGTTACTGGCAAACCTGCCGCAAAAACTACAGCAAAGTTTAAAGAGGACTCAAATACAATTTTTACGCATATTGTCTGCAGGCGGACTGTCTTTAAATGTTTTGTATTGATTTGTACGACTATTTGAATTTGTATGTGCATTTATTTCATGCTATTATATGTAGAAAGACAAAAAAATGGCCGCTGTTCATGTGAATTCGTCTCAGTGTCAGTGTTGTATTCTCTCCTGTAATGAGTCCACACATGCCCATGAGCAGCATTCCAAACATTTCAATGTCAACAGCTCTTTAATAATGCAAAAGTCACAGACCGCAAGTAGATAACCAGATTACACAACACAACTGACAGGTAGATGTTTTCACACTATGTTTTTGTATCCTTTCTGATCCGACATAGCCTACGCATATAGCGCTTTAAAATAAAATGACTAAAGGGAATATAAATGGCTGAAAATCATCAATAGTTACTTTTGTTTGGGGTGGAGCATTTTCGTCAATGATTAAGTCTATAGACTACTGTTCTTAATGAACTGTGTTCTGCAAATGTTGTAAATGTCTTTTTGTTTTGTATGCATTATAATGTTGCACAGTTAACACATATAAACACAATATAAAGTAGGTTGGTCTGAAACACCTGAAATGCAAGAAGAAGATAATTCAATTCAATTTATTTATATAGCACTTTTCACAATGTGCATTGTTCCAAAGCAGCTTTATAGGATTACATTTACAATTACATTCATGCATTAGGGAGACTATTTTATCCAAAGCGACTTTGCATTATACTATACATTGGGTTTTTTTCAGTTATGAATTTCTAACCATGATAATATTGGTTTAGTAAGCTCACAGTGTTTGTTAAAAAATGGCACAAATATATTTTATTGCTAACAATAATACACATATTTTTATCTGAAAGTGACTCATCTGAATGAGACTGATGTCATCAGCCATGTGAAATGTTTAAGCAAGTCTGTAACTGTGATACACAGCTGTTAGTGATAAATATATCATGTATGTCCATTAAAGACACGTATACCATCTCACAGTCTGCCTCTTTCTCTCTCTCTCTCTCTCTCTCCCTCACACACACACACACACACAGGTTTAGGTCCCCACACATTCGCACACACACTCTCTCTCTCTTTCACACACACACATGCTCACGCACTCTCTCACACACACACACACATATAAATACACTCTCATACACTGGAGAATTCACAGTATGTTCTCCTCTTACAGCTGGAGTCTGTCTGCAGACAGCAGTCCATTCTGTGATCAAACTACACAGAGAATGGACAGAAACACTGTGTGCTCCGCTGAAGCCCACGACCTTGATGTGAATGAAATGATGGGTAATGTAAACACATTTGCAATGTTATCAGCTAACGTTTATAATGTTTATAGTTCAGTGTGTCACGTTTAAAAATTGCTTATAATAAAATAAATCTTCCATGTGATTTAGAACAGAATATTCTTGCAATTTTGACAATTCCTGAACTTCTTAATTACTCTGTTTCAGGATTCTTTGCTATCTGTATAAATAGAATAAACAGGATGTTTTGCCACACAAGGGAATATTGTAAACCTTTCTTTACTTTATGTATCCGCTGTGATGAAAATGTAAGGACATTTCAGAAGTTAAACTGCATCAGACATTAAACTTTAAATGAAGTGCCCGCTTATTTTATTGTGGAAACAAATCAATTAAAACATTTATTTCATAAAAAATCATTTAGTTAAGATATTAATGTGTGTAAAACAAAAATATTTCATTCTGAGAATGAGAATAAATGTGTGGTGGTGTCTTGTCCGCCCCCTGCAGGGTCTTGTGTGAAGTGCACTGGTTCCGTTCACAGCTCAGATCAGGCCTGTCAGGCTATGGGTCAAATATTTCACACCAAATGTTTCACCTGCTCTTTCTGCAGTAAGTGACATATCATAATGCACAAAAATACCATGTTTTGAACACACTGTAAATGCAAGCTGTACGTCAAAAATCCAGTCTGCATCTTTAAATGTACTATAGTTTTACAATACAGAATCATATGAAACAGCATCGCTATATTGTGTTGTGCTCAGGATGTTTCAGACGTTTATTAAGTTATCGTAAAATATTATGTTTGTTTTCTTTCAGACAAACAACTGAAGGGAAAGCCATTTTATTACTTTTCTGGAAGTGTGTTCTGCGAGGAGGATTATTTGGTGTGTTAGTTATTATTGCACTAATGCGACTCTGACTTAAATGCTTTCTTGTGAAAAATAGTGTTTTTATAAACACAGTATATATTTTTATACAGTATTCCAGCGTCAAACAGTTGGCAGAGGTCTGCACGTCCTGCGGATATTTAATCTCAGATACGGTCAGCCTGCAAATCATTCTGAGTGTGTTTTAATGAAGAGAATTTTATGTAATGTTTAATTTTTTATTTAATCACACATTTCATCCAGATGACCTCTGACCTTGTGCAGGTGATCCAGGCTTTGGGGAAGTCTTTCCATCCCGACTGTTTCCACTGTGTCATCTGTAAAGAGAAGCTGGAGGGACAGCAGTTTAATGTGGACACACAACAGAAGATTTACTGTGTGAAAGATTATCGAAGGTGAACAACACACGTTGATGTGGCTCACGAAAGAGCAACATTTGAACATAAACGGATCAATTGGTTTAATGTTAACCGCCAATGAAACAAACTCTCAGCAAGAACTACAATGATGGACAATAAACCCTATGAGACTTGGATTTTGGATTGTAACATGATGTGTTTCACACAGGTTTGTGGCTCAGACATGTGAAGCGTGTGGTCTGCTCATTCTTCCCACCGAGGTTCATTTCTCCTGTATACTTTTATATATGAAGAGTTTGGTTCCGAAATGACATGACTTTGTCTTTGAACATTAAAAAAAATCATGTTTTTTTATTAAAAAGTTAGCAGTATTTATTTTGTTATAACGGCTTGTATCAAAAGAAAACAACTACAGTTTGATTGATATTAATTGGAATATTTGTTTATGTCCTCAGGGTTCGAACGAGACTGTACGAGTGGTGTCCATGGGAAGAAACTATCACGTGACTTGTTATGAAGACAAAAGCAACATTTGATTCAGACTATGAATGTTCAAAATCTGCTTTAAAGAGAAACTTAAGAATGAAAGAACTATTAACAAACAATTATTCTTTGACAAAAAAGTCTTTTTGACAAACAATGAAAATAACACGTCTATTTTGGAAGATTTAAAGGTGTACAAATAACAAATGTTAATATTTATTCTTTAACGTGTTGCCGAACCCACGGTGCTGAAGAATTATATATATATAATTACAGAATTCCATCTTTTAATTGGTTATTTATTAACTGTGATGAAAAGGTAATAAAACGAAATGTAAATGACTATCAGCGGTGTTGAGGACTTTTATTGTGACATTCTCGTCTCAGAACCGGAAATTAGGCGGAAATGACGTATTGTTTTTAATGCCGATTTAACGTTTTGCGCGCTAAGTGAAAAGCCGCAGTGTGTTGTCCAGTGAAGTGAAATGTATAAGTTTTATCTTTTATTTAATAAATAAATAAACAAACACACACTTATGTTTTTATAACTGTTCTTGCTGACGTTTATTCTCGTCTGTGGCGGTATTTATGACGGGATTTTGACCTAAAACTGAGGTTGCTGTGCGTCTGATTGCAATTGTAGTTCAGTTGTGTTGAATAAACTAACATGGATCGATACAATGACGTTAAAGTCCTCCTGAAAAAATGGGAGCAAACTTTCTTTCAAACGAATAGCAGGAAGCCTACTAAGGTATTGTGCTTTGAACAATGTGTTATGTTGTATGATTGTGTTGTTTTGTTTTCTTGTGTTCCATGTAATGAATTTGTGTATATTTCGTAGTTGCTAGTGTTGTGTTATCAGTGGATTGACTGATGAGTTTAATCAATAAGATACAAACAAATATTTTATTTTTATAGGATGACATTGATAAAGCTCCAGAGGAGACACGACGTATGTTTATTCTGTTCCTTCACTTTGTATTGACATGTCAAGCTTTTATTTGTGTAGTATTTATTCTGATTTGTTAATCTTGTGTGTGGTTGTTTACAGAACTTTATAAAGAATACAGAACTCTTAAAGAAGCCAAAGAAAGAAGCAGCACAGGACAGGAGACCCACACGGGAACCCAAGAGAGTCCAGCATCTGTGAGGACATGCTTCACACTTTCACAAACCTACCGTTGAAGTTTCAGAGGAGATTATAATGTACTATTAAGCGTGTTGTAATGTAAACATGTTCATTATTCTTGTCTTTTAAAGGTTTCTGGATGCTGGGGATCTCATCTGAACCGCGGTAACCTGCCTGCTGCCGTTCCGAAACTTACATCACAAGATAAAGAGACTCTGAATGCTTCGGCTCAATATTTTGGCATGAAACTCAAGACCAATCTTGGAGGTTTAACAAAGGTAGATATGTTATGACTCATATTAAAACACAGTAACATAATCGAGCTTTAAAACTGGAAGCAGGAAGAAATTAACAGTTTGGCAGACGCCAAAGCCGTTACCCAACTTGAGCAGTTAAGTTGTTATTTGGATAAATTGCTGACTTGTGTCTCTCCTATTACCAATCCAAGGAAAGATCATTCTCCTTAAAAAAAGCATCAACTCCTCGTCGAACGCCCACCAAGCCATTAAAGGACACTACAGACTCCAATACAGCTAAAGAATCTTATACACCAAAACCAGCAAACACATGTCCAGACCCCAGTGCTCTTCCTGTGCAGACAACCAGTACAGAAGTTGAGCCGTCAGACCCCTTCCCTGCGCTCACACCTTCTAAATCCCAGTCTCCAGCTGTAGGGACCGCACACAGGAGCATTGAGAAAGTCCAGTTCCTGAAGCAATCGATGACGAAGAGACTCAGCTCTGTGGACAGCGGTTGGTTATCGCGCTGCCAGGTCTTCGACGAGGTGGAGGAACCTCGGGAGCCCGTTGTTGGGAATTCGGAGCTGACAGAAAAGCTGGAGTTTTTGCATCCTAGCATTAGAAGCGAAACCCCATCAAAGGAAAGTAAAACGGCTTCCAAAATTTCAGTAGCTGAATCACATCTAGATCCAGAGGAAACTTCAAGCGGTAGCAACGTGACATTGGATGCTAATCCTGGCTCCTCGGAGCCTGATGCTGTAGGGGTAAATGACAGAAACATGGAGCTTACAGCAGACACTCAGTCTGAGGAGCCTGATTCTGTCTCGGTCACTAAGAAATCCAGAGCAAAGGCTAGAAAAAGTCAAGACTCGGATGAAACGCCACAGGTTGAGTCCAAAATAGGAAAGAAGAAAGGTCAGAAAAGACGCAGAGAAGATGAAGAGGAGGTGGATGACTCTGAGGAGAAGAAGGGAGGAGTGAAAAAGAAAAGAAGAACAAAGAAAGGAGAGGCAGCTGGGGACGATCTGCCAAAGAAAGGAGGGAGGAGGAAAGGGAAAGCGGAGGATGAAGACACGGAGGATCCTGTGAGCGAGAAGAAAACAAAGATAATAGCAATACCTCAGGAGAATCTACTGGGGGAGGTGGATGATGAAGAGACTCGAGCTGCTTACAGGATGAAGAACACAGTCAATGTCAAGTGACTATTCCAATAAAAATACACAAAATAATCATTTGCAAATTTGTTTTTTGTTTTTTACGCTCACCCATTTCTATCTCTCATCTTAATCAAGGTCTAACAAAAACACAGACGGAAACTTTGTGAAGATCAATCTGAAGAAGAAGTCACATGTTAAAGGTTTTGCTTTGAGAGGAGCTGCTATGAGGAAACAGGTAAGATTTAGAGTTCACCCAATAATTGAAATCCCAACATTTAACCTCCCTCACGTAGTTGTAAACCTGCACGAGACTCTCTTTGTGATATTTTGATATCAAAAAAGATATTTTGTGAAATGCCTCGGAGGTTTTGTAAACATAGAATGGAAGTCAATGTTATCGACATTCTTCATAATATCTTCTGCTGAAGAAAGTCATGAACTGAGAGGTTATTTCTATCACAGATGTACATGCAGAAGTTCCAGCTGAAGGGCGAGAAGTTTGGGGGCGGGTTTGGGAGAGGACGAGGGCGATTTGGCGGCTTCAATCGTCAAGGAGACACCTGCTTCAAGTGTGGCGGTTCAGGACACTGGTCCCGAGACTGTCAAGGGAAAGGTGAGAGACTGCGCCCGTCACATGACCCTCGTCTGATGTGTGGGATTGTGTTATGATATTCTGTGTCTGTTTGTGTCTCAGCCCCTGCCGTGAGCTCTGCAGAACAGCAGGAAACCCCAGGAGAAGAGGAGGAGGAGGAGTTTGAGCTGCCCACCCTTGAAGATGTCGCCAGGGCAACCGGAACTCTGTGCTCAGAGCCTATGGGTGGGTTCACACGGGTCACATGATGTGCATTTTAAGTTAGGTACACTTAACTTATAGAAGCTTTTCCTGTTTTTCATAGTGGCACCTTCCAAAGTGGGTGTGGACCCCACAGAGAAGGAGGAGCGGGGGACAGAAGTATTGCTTAACATCATCAGACCGGACTATGAGCGTCCTGCCCCCCCTCCTCCACTGGAGCCTCTGTACACACTGAAGGATGATGGGAAGGTTCAGGGTAAGTCACAGGAATAAGATGTGATTGTAGGTTTAATACTGCAGAAGTAAATGTCATCGTCTGATTATGTGGATCTGTTTTCACAGACGTGCCTCCAGAGGTTCATGAAGCTCTGCGGGACTTTGGCTACAAATCTTTCAGGCCTGGTCAGGAGATGGCCATTATGAGGATCCTGTCAGGTAGTTTCTGAACAGATGTTTGTTGTATATCAACACAAATGATTTCTTTCTTTTTTGATGTGAAAACATAGAATGGAATCAGACATTCCTGAAATCAAATCTGATTGTCATGTTTCGTGTGATTGGTTCAGGTCTGTCCACACTGGTGGTGTTGTCCACTGGTATGGGGAAGTCTCTGTGCTATCAGCTTCCGGCGTACCTGTACGCTCAGAGGTCAAAGTGCATCACGCTGGTGGTGTCGCCTCTGGTGTCTCTGATGGATGATCAGGTGCGTCTGCCTCCTTTTTTTTTGATTTTTGTACATAATTCGCTAGTTGCACAAGATGGTGTGATTTCTGGTCGTATAACACTGTGTGAGATTTGGATTTTTGTCTGGCAAATATGTTTTTTTTTTTTTTAAAGAAGAAGAAAGTAATATATAGGCGATATGACAGATCCTCTTTACATTGATGAGCTCTTCCTTAAGCCAAAACAACTGGATAGTGTAATATAACCGGAAATGAGTCTGCCGACGCAAACGCTCACCGGCGCCATCTTGTGCAGCCAGCCCATCACTGTCATGTTTCTAATTCTGATGTTTTAATGTTTGTGAAGCTCTCTGGAATCCCATCCAAGTTAAAAGCCGCCTGTATTCACTCCAACATGTCTAAGAAACAGAGAGAGACAGCCATTGAAAAGGTACATGAATGTGTAAAATAACAACAAAAATGTATGTTTTATAGAAGGCAGTAAAAGAATAAATGATTTGAGTAATGTTGAGACATGAAATATAGCCCTGTTTCTACACTGTTTCTACTTGGTGAATCGCATGACATCATGAGCTGAGTGAATGTTTACATCTCCAGTTGTGGTGGCATGATCATGATTGTGTCTGTGTAGGTGAAAGCAGGAGAGGTTCACGTCCTGCTCTTGTCTCCTGAAGCTCTGGTTGGTGGGGGTCACTCTGGATCCGGTTGTCTCCCTCCTGCAGATCAGCTCCCGCCGGTGGCCTTCGCTTGCATAGACGAGGCTCATTGTGTGTCGGAATGGTCGCACAACTTCCGTCCCTGCTACCTGCGTCTGTGCAAGGTGAGTCTCATCTACAGCACGTGATCTGCCTTTAGGGATTTGAATTGGAGTGTGTTGATGTAGTTTGTGTGTGTGTAGGTACTCCGGGATCGGTTGGGTGTGAGTTGTCTGCTGGGTCTCACCGCCACGGCCACTCTGTCTACAGCCCTGGACATCGCCCGTCATCTGGACATCAACGATGAGGACGGGATCGCCGTGCGCTCCGCTGCCGTCCCTCACAACCTGCAGCTGTCTGTGTCCATGGATAGAGATAAAGATCAGGTGCGTTCACACACAAATGCTCTTTCACACCTGTCCAGAGCTTTGTGTTCTGATTTGTGCTGTTGCGCAGGCGCTGGTGTCTCTGCTGAAAGGGGAGCGTTTCGGTTCTCTAGATTCTGTCATCGTGTACTGCACCAGACGAGAGGAGACGTCTCGCATCGCCGCGCTCCTGCGCACCTGCATGCAGGGTGTGATGCTGAGAGAATCCTCCAAACCTGCACCTGAGGATGACGACAACCCTGTGGGCAAGAGGAAGAAAGCTTTGGGTAACAGCCTCTCTGGAGTACATAAAAAAAGTCACATCGAGCTGACGTGTTAAGTGTTGATTTCCCGTCTCTGTGACACCTCAGCCAGGAAGAAGATCCGGAAGCCACTGAAGTGGATCGCCGAAGCGTATCACGCTGGGATGTCTGCGTCAGAGAGACGGCGCGTGCAGAATAACTTTATGTGCGGGGAGCTGCGGGTGGTGGTGGCCACCGTGGCTTTTGGAATGGGTCTGGACAAATCAGACGTGCGGGGAATCATCCACTACAACATGCCCAAGAGTTTCGAGAGCTACGTGCAGGAGATCGGCCGAGCGGGACGTGACGGACATCCGGCGCACTGTCATCTGTTTCTGGACCCAGAGGTTTGTGCCGCTGTATTTCATACATTCATGTCCTCTGTGTCTTTATGTTGCTGGTGTGGCTTATTGTGATGTCACAAATTAAAGAATAATGGTGCGTTCCCACCAGAATGTGGGAGGTTGTAGTTATAAATCATATATTTGTTTGTATGTTTACTCAGGGTGCAGACCTGCACGAGCTGCGCAGACACATCTATGCAGACACTGTTGATTTTTATACTGTCAAGAAACTGGTACAGAAAGTCTTCCCACCCTGTAAATGCCGACAGATTCAGCAGAAACATCAGGATCTGACACAGGTGACGTCTGATCTATGTCCCTACCGACTGATGTCATAACTTTTTCTGTAACTGTGCAATATTTTTGCAGGCCTACTGAATCTAAATGATTCAAATGAGTCTTACTGGATCATAACGTGTAAATGATACTTGAGTTAATTGGGTTAAACTAATTCATAACGATTCATTAATCGATCGGATTGCTAAAGTGGCTTTTGGAATAAGTTTTATCAGAGACCGGCTTGGATGATAAATGTAAATGTCGCCCTCTGTAGGCTGCAGAAGTTTCTGACACTGAACTGCTTGACATGGATGTCTGTGAGCATGAAACAGAGACACCAACAGACCAACAAACACAAGATGCACAAACCTCACAACAGCAGAACAGACCAATGATGGCAGTGGAGGAGTCCATTACATCACAGAGAGAGGGGGAGGAGCCAGACAAGAGTGACTGCGGTGTGAAAATGAGTGACGTGTGCGTTCAGAGAGTGTGTCATACACATGAGAGAGCCATTCCCATGCAGGAGACCGTGGAGGCTCTGGACATCACTGAAGAGAGTGAGACAACTTTTTAAAAATGCATTCAATGTAAGAGTAGAGATCAGACTTTCTGATTGTGTGTTTATGTTTCAGGCGTAGAAACTCTGTTGTGTTACCTCGAGCTTCATCCTCAGGAGTGGGTGGAGCTTCTTCATCCGACTCTCTCCGTCTGCAAGCTGCAGTGCTACGGCGGCCCGCAACAACTGCGCAAAATCACTAAACTGTAACTCAAACTGTTGGTCATCAGAAGTGTCGTTCTTTTTGAGAATCCATGCGTGTGTTTCTGAAGGTCTACACGTGTGTGTTTTGTCAGGTGCCCGCCTGTGGCCGTGATGCTGGCCCGGATGCGTTTGGCCGGTGAACGCGTGGAGTCATGTGACTCTCTGGAGTTTGATGTGGTGGAGCTGGCGGACACGATGGGCTGGCAGCTTCCTCTGGTCAAGAGAGGCATGAGGTCACTGCAGTGGGGTTCAGGTGATGCCCTTCGGTCTTTAGAAGATATTTTGAGGTCTGCTTATTCTGTGAACTTTTGAATGATGGTCAAGAGACCACCTAGTGATCAATGATCTGAGTGACGAGTCAAAAGGCACAATGTTGTTTTCTGTGCTAATGCTGTGAGATGTCTGTTCGTTCAGGTTCATACGGAGGCACGGGACGTAGCGGCATCCATGTGGAGTTCTCAGCTTTATCTTTCTACTTCCGTTCTTATGGAGACCTGATGCCAGATGAACTGGACGCTGTTTGTGCGTTCCTGCACGGACGTGTGATGGCTCAAGAGAGGACACAACTGTATCAGCTCAAAGCCTGTTTTAAAGCTTTCCGCAGGTCGGACACAGACACACACACACACACACGTCTCTATTGGTCTCTTCATCTTCTGTCATCTTTCACTTTATTGAGCAGTTTTTTTCAATAAATGCACATCAGTTTTGAATAACGTGTGTTTTAATAAATGTGTGTGTGTGTTGTGTGCAGTGTTGCGTATCGTAACTGCAGCGAGTGTATGGATGATCTGGATGAGAGCAGAAGTCACACCCTGAAGGATCTGCTGAGAGATTATTTTGATAAGAGGAGAAATCTGGACATGAGCAAACCCTGTGAGGATGAAGATGATGAGGAAGAGTCCCTCAATAAATGCAAGGTGTGTTGTGTCCCCGTTACTGACGTCTGAACCGATCTACCAGATCTCATCTGAAATCTTCTAGCTTAACTATATTTTAAATGATATTTGTTGAGGTGTTTTGAAGCCACGTGTCATGTAGTTTATAGCCTAAAGAAAACTTGTACAACTCAAAAAACTGTGTTGCACTTGAGTACTTTCTTTTGTAAGGAGTAGACCCCTCATGTTTGATGTTTGTTGTCGTCAGATGAGAGAATGGGAAGCTCAGATCTGTGCTGACATCAGAGGATTTCTGGCCAACCGTAGCGATGAGAAGTTCTCCGGTCGATCCGTGGCCAGAATATTCCACGGCATCGGTGCGTGTTTGTTAAATATCTCTCCACCGTGTCATGTAGTTCTTTGTCGGAGAGAAATTCACCAGTGTTTTATTTCCTCCTGCAGGTAGTCCTTGTTATCCAGCTCAAATATACGGCCGTGACCGCAGATACTGGAGAAAATATATTCAGTTTGATTTCAATGAGATCAGACGCTTGGCTACTCAAGAGATCATTAGAACACGCTGACCAACATCTCTTCATTCCCAATGCACTGTATTTATTGTTGATGTTCGTCATTGTTATTTTACAGGTTTATATCAGCTTAAATTTGATATTATTTTATACACAATAAAGTCTATTTTGTTTTGTTTTTGGAAAATCAAAAGTATTTGTTTATTCTGAAGCAGAATGTAGTTGTGGGCAGCAGGGGACAGTGTTGTGCTTTCTGTCCTGACTGTCCACATTATCTCCAGCATTCATGAGTTCATGTATTTAAACTCATCGACCTCAGTCACTTTATGGATGCTCTGCTTCCTCAACCAGAGGTCTCGGATTAAAAACCTTGATTTTGATCACAGTGCAATTCCAGCGTTATGGATTTGACTCCGAGTGAATTTGTTACCATTATATGGAACCATCTGTTTATATTTTACTGAAACCTTGTTGATAGAATCGAAACTTCAAGAATTTCAGTCTATGAAAAAAAAGAGAAATAAACATCCGGATTGTTACGGATTGGACAAAAAGTTTTTTTGGGAGACGATAAACAAAAAATTTTGTGAAATAAAATGTACAATCCTGAAGCAATAATACCCAATGAATGGAGAAGTGATTTCTCTTAATAGAACATAACATAGTTACTTTATATTCATTTTCTTGTGTCCATTTATGAGGAATATGTAGCGTTATGGATGTGACAATCCTGAAAATGGCTCTGACCTGACTATGAAAAATTATGCAGTAAAAATAAAACAAATGCTTTACAAATTTGAAGAGAGATCTCACATGGGTATCTGAACCTCCAAATATTAAAATCTGTGCTGTTACTGTAGTAAAAACCGCTGGTAAAAACTTGTTTTTTTGTGGTATGTTTGACATTTTTACGGAATTGCCCAATTGTCATAATTTAATCCACAATATTAAGAACTATAAACCTACAAGAGAACAGAAATGAGGAAACCCCATACAAATTGTGTTTTTTGCTTTTATGTCTCATTATTATTATTATTATTATTATTATAATTAAGGAGGTCAGAATTGTCCAAGTAACCGATGCTCTTATCTAGACTGTCTGGGATTGTGTTTCTTTTTAAGAATGAGGAACATTTTTGTGCACAACACATCTGATATGATCTGTAACAAAACACAATGTCCACTTGAGCTCATATTGAGTGTTTCAAACTGAAGGGAAAGACTTCAAAAGCATCAAGTCTTCATATTTGTCTTCTGTGTTATTTATAATGTTAGTTTACTGATAGTTTGCCTCTATGGCAGCGGACATGTGTTTATCATTTAAATGATTTAGTATCTTTGTAATGTTTGGATAGTTGGATTTTATCTAAGGGCAGTTTTTTTATGTATTTGACATAATTAATGACGCAGAGATGTTGTTTTTGTTTTTAATAAATCTATTTCATATGTTCTGTGTTAAGTGTCATTTTAAAGGTTTCAGAAGATCGTAATAATCACACAGCATGTTAATAATGGAGTGTGTGCAGGTTATGATTTAAAAACAGACTGTTATGAGATCATCTCAGAATGAAATCTCATAATAACGTGTGACGTTCATCTTCTCTAAGAGAAACTTGAATACTGTTTTTCATCTTGACACCAAATGACCCCTTTCATCACCGTGACTTCAGTCCTGCAGTCTCAACACAAACTGACAGACCTAATAATACACATGAAGCCTTTATGACACACGCTGATGCTTCTGATGACCAAATCTGCACTGTAGGCCACTGTTGAATTATTTTTATTTGGCTACATTTACAAGTTTCTATGCAGAATATACAAAAACTAGTAAACGACTTCATGAAAACTGTCCTTCATAGTCTGTCTTAAGGTGATTCATGTCATTAAATACAAGAGCGTTGAGTTGAGTTTTGGTGAAAAGTTGATAATGATGTTTAAAAAAAAGCCATATATATATATGGTTTAAATGAATAAACTTATGCTTTCGTTTACAAATGCATTATAAAGCAGTTTTAACTGCATAAATTAAGAGGGGGATTTTATTAGTGAGATAGTGAGACATTTTAACTCACATGTTATAAATGCACTTATTCATTATATATTTGACTGGAAAACATATGAATTTTTATTTTGATGTTTCCAATATAGGCTGTCAGACGGGACACTGTAGGGTGTTATGATGTTTTTCTTAACCCTGCTCACTATTTGGCAGGTTTTTCGTTAGAATCCCCCTTTTTATTCATGCAGTTATGCTTTATAACATTCTGTAAGCCGCCCAAAAACCAATCAAATGTAAAGCTGTGTATGTTGTGTAGGCAAGTCACTGGTTATACAGCTATCTGGTCTTCATATAAAGACAGAAGCAACAGAATGCCCCAACCGCTCCAAAGCCCCAGATTCTGTAGGAGAAACATCAGCCAGGGTCTCTTACTGTCCACATGAATCATGGACGGCAACTAGACAAAACACACACACAAAGACACATGAATGTACATTTTCTTTTAAATGAAGGAATGTTGAAAAGATTTGAGAGTTATAGCACGGACCATATCGACGAGGCCCACGTACAGAAAGAGTCCAGCGGTGAATGCAGAAATCCACTGTGGAGCGTCTGTATGTGTAGAGACGGAGAGAGCGATGTACAGCCCAATGAATGAAGTGAGAGCACTGCCGACGTTTAACAACAGAGCTTTCTTCACAGACAGACCACAACTGATCAGCACAGCGAAGTCACCTGAGGTAAAAAAAAAACAAGGATGTGAATTTACTCCCTGTGGAAAAAAAACAGCATATAAGGTATATTATGATGCTGGTTTGAACATCTTAAACCAGCTATGGTCCAGCACATGACCAGCTAAGGACCAGTTTAAACCAGAACATGACCATCTTAAACCAGCATATGACTATTTTAAATAAGAACATGACCATCTTAAACCAGCATATGACTATTTTAAATAAGAACATGACCATCTTAAACCAGCATATGACTATTTTAAATAAGAACATGACCATCTTAAACCAGCACATGTCCACCTTAAACCAGATATGGACCAGCATATGACTAGCTACGGGCCAGTTTAAACCAGCACATTTCCAGCTAAGACCAGCACATGACCATCTTTAACCATCATATGACCATCTTAAATAAGAACATGACCATCTTAAACCATCATATGACCATCTTAAACCAGCACAAACAATCATCAAAACATAGCAAACTAGCATATGCTGTTTTTTCAACAGGGTCAGATCATGATTTTATTATCTGAAGGTCATTATAATGTATTTTGCATAAGAACAATTATAAAAGGAGCATCACAATTGTTCCTTTGACATTTTCATGCCAAAGATTTTGCTGTGAAACCTGAAAGTGTTCATGACCAGAGCATCTGTGTGTTCATGCGGTCATCTCTCACCCAGCTCATGTGGCAGTTCATGACACAACACGGCCAGAGATGTGGCCAGACCCGAACGCCAAGACACGGAGAACGCCGCACCCATCGCCAGACCATCAGCAAAGTTATGAATGGCGTCTCCAATGGTGATCATGTAGGGAAGCAAACGCTGCTCTGAGTTTACACATCAAAGAGAGAATCTTTAATAAGAACAGAATAGGATTGCTTTGGTATTAAACACAACACCGACTAAATGTATTGACAGTTGACGTGTAACCATTTGTGCACTTTGAGTTTAGATATCAGTTTTACCTCTTTGAGGAACTGATTCCAGGAACAAGCTGTTGTTTTGTCCATCCACCTAAAAGCAACAAACTCTTGACATCAGACATCCAGAATGAGTGTAACGACAGAATCAGTGATATTTCATCTCACCAGTTCAGTCTGTGAGTTGGACTGATTCTCTCGTCTTCTCTGAAACATCTGCAGGACTTTACTGTGGTCGCAGTGATGGGGGTCCTGAGACTCCTGTAAGACAACAAACAGATCTCAGAGGATTTTTAAGTTTGATATTTAGAGTCTCTGTTTAAAATAAGGAATGGATGAGATTACAGTTCCATGGATTGTCATTATTGGTAAGTGTTTCTAATAATGTGTCACTCACTGTATGATGATGATGATGGTCTAGTCGAGTGATGATGGAGAACATAGTCTCCAGCAGGTAGAAAGCATAAATGCCTCCAACAACCACCAGAAGCTTGTAAATATAGTCAAAGTTTTCCTCCGACTGATCGTGATCATGTCCACTATCTTCATGTAAATGAAGACCTAAGAACTAGACACACACGTTTGTTTTGATATGTTTGTAGTATTATGATAAATACATTTATACTCTGCAGAGAGCTGGAGGTTTACTCACTGAAGGGATGAGATGAAGAAGAGCATCACCTGTGAGAGATCCCACGGCCAGACTGATACAGAACTGAATACACAACTCAAACACCCGAGTACACACAGAGAACAACAACACCACGATTCCAAACACAGACATTAGACACACCAGGATGTTGGCCAGGGTGGCGTATCCATAACCTGAACACAAACACATCATTCAGTCAAACATTCTCACACTTTAATACAAGAGACTCAGGTGTCAGTCTGAGCTTTATTAACAGTAACAGGTCATTCAGGTTTTGTGAATATGATGCCAGCTTTGCTCTTTTCCTGGATGAGATGCCAATTCAGAAAGGTGTCTGAAAGGAGTTTTCCAGTGCAAATGGCTAAAAATTCTTCCATCAAGATGCATTTTCTAAATAAGCAAAAAGAGAAAAAACATGAATGTTTTTAGACAAAAAAATATAAAATTCTAGTGAATTTGTGCTTAAAACAGGCAAAAGTGGGTAGGAAAAATAATCTTGAATTTAGAAAAAGAAAAAGGTAAACCTTAATTCAAGATTATTTTTCTTATCTCATTGGCATATTTTAATTTTGTCTTGTTTTAAGCACAAATTCGCTGAAATTTCATTTTTTTGTCTACAAACAAGTAAGGTAATTTTGCTCATGCAGATAATGCATCTTGATTCAAGAATTCTTAGACATTCTTAGAAAATACTAAGTAAGAAAGTGTTGGAGGACGAGAGACATTCAATCAAACTAATATGCTCTCTCTCTCTACTTGTATTCTAAACAAAAATAAAAGATTTTGACAACAAAAATTAAACACAACATAAACTAAAATTAAAGATATTTAAGATGAATTTGACAAATAATATTTTCCATTTATTTATTAATAACATTTAACGTTGCAAAAAGTCTTCTAATGATTTCGCAATATAACTGTACATGTAGTGGAAATCTGATATTATGACAGCTCTAACAGCAATATATAAAATAATAATAATAAATTGACCAAATCGCTATAACTAAAATTAACAAAATTATATTATTATACATACATAAATTATTATAAATGATATAAATATAAAATAAAACTAAATATCATGAAAGCTAAAGTAAAACTGATGGTGTAGGATCAGATCGCTCACGTTCAGCGGTGCTCAAAGAGTCAGGGCTCACAGGACCGGGACTGATCTCAGAACAGCTTCCACTGAGCATCTGTTGAATCAGTGCAGGACTGATCTGAGTGAACTGATCTCTGGTCAGTGCTGAAGAGTTCACGTGATGGATTCTCAACAGATCTTCAGCGCTGAAACACGTCTGCATGTGAAAAACATTATAACACATCACATGGAAGATCAATCAGTTTTTATTAAATGTACATTTATTTAAAATAATTGGGGTATTGGGGTGTGTCTGTATCTTACATAGACACAGCTGCGGTTGTCATGGTGACCCTCTGTGTGGTGGAGTCTGAGGGTCTTTCTGCTGCTCTGATGTTTGTCATGATCATGTTCACCTCCACCCAGATTCAGCGACTTCAGAACCTTTTCAAAATCTGAGTGAGAATAAATTTTTCATTTGTGTTTTTTATAGAAAAGTGAAGTGTGAATATGTGAGAGAGAAAAGAAACAGAGATTAAGGCCTGGTTTCATAGACGAGGTTTAGGACTAGTCCCAGACTAAATTGAGCGTGTGACCTCTGTTAACTGAATATAACTTGACCAGAAATGTCTTCAAATATATCAGTGCCATTGATTTGTCTCGAGATCCACACAAGTAATGTTTTCTCTTAAGGCATTTTTATAAAAGACACATAAATATCTTACTTCAACTAAGGCGTAGTCCTGACTTAAGCTAAATTGCGTCTGTGAAACCAGGCCTTAGAAAGTTCACGAGTAGAATCATGTATAAAGAACATTATTAACCAATGAATGTCATATTTTACCAAACAATAGACAAAAACATGCACACTCAGAAAAAATTGTTACAATCTTGTTGTATGAACAATTTTTTTTCAGTAGTCTTGATTAAATTAATTTGCATCTTACCTACACTAAAATAAAATAAAATGATATTATATACATTTTTAACATTAATTAGACATTATTCCATTTAACTTCAATAAGAAGATTTTGAGTCAACAGAACTCAACAGAACTCAAAAATATAACAAACTCTTCAAAACCTTAAAGATAAATGAACATTAAACACTAACAAGTGTTTCTTTTTAGTGAAAAATGCATAAAATAAAACTTATTAAAGAAAATAACTTGCAAAATGCAGTTATATACAGAAGCATGCTGGAATATATAAGTCCTCTGCCCCATTATAACTATTTTATGTTAACACAACTCATTTATGTTGTCCTAACATGAAAAGATTCAGTTATATGAATAAACATAAAAAAAATCATGTTGTGACCACATTTTTCAAACATTGTGTTGATTTAACTCAAACAAGTTAAATAAATTGAACAAGCAACAAAAATTTTTTTTTGAGTGCATCTGCTAGAACTTTTGTCACTTTTGTCTCAAGTATACTGAAATAGTACACTTATAAGTAAACTTGTACATTTATACTAGAATACTACACAAAATATTCTTGAACTTTACGCAAGTATGCTTACTTTTGTAAAGAAAGTTTGAACAGACCCTCACAGAAATGTACAGAGTTTCACAGATGTCATGATTTGGTTGATGAAGTTCGGTTCATCACATTAGCAAATTTCAAAACTGGTGCTTGTAAGAACCCAGAAACCAAAAGGAACGACTGAATCATCAGAAGCCTTTCAAGTTCACAGAATAAACAAGATGCTGATCTCTTATTGTCAGTGATGTAACTGTGTTTATGACCAGACAGACAGACAGCTGTGATTATATGTCAGAATGATGATTTCATACCGTGCAGGGTGAGATTCTCTGAGCGGTTAAAGAAGTAATCCAGAAAGTACTGTTGATCCAGCAGGACATGAGCTCTCATACAGTGTCCACGCAGAACGTGATAAAGAATGTTTCCAAACACGACGTCCAGCGGTGTGTTTATATGATCTGTGTGATGATCACCGCTCTCCTCCAGGACATCATTCAGAGACACGCAAGACTAAAAACATGAATACATCACAGATGTTGACTACAGCATAATTCTCTTCTCAGAAGGCATCTGACTGGACAAACAGGTAAGTTTTACTGTGAAAGTATATCTTTTATACGTAGGTTTGGTTCATGTCAAAGTCTCTAAAGTACACTGCTAGACTCAAACTAAATCGTTCTGACCTCATGAGCGTCGGGCTGATAGTATTTCTCTATATTGAGAAACAGTTTCTCCAAACCCTCATAGTCTGTGTCATGTGGAGGATGACTGGTGCTGATGTTGTTGTCATGGTGACCCTGGCCTAAGATTGTTTCAATGAAGTGTTGGGTTTCGATACCCCATCGGCCCTCACGTATGACCCCGCAGGTCTCCTCTGGAGCGCTCAGAAACAGACAGAAGCCAGCGGCCGTCATGAAGAACTCCTCCATCTGTAGACCATCTGAACTACTGTAGTTCCTCAAGAGCTGAGACACACCGGACACAGACAGACACTACACACATAGAGAGAGAGAGAGAGAGAGAGAGAGAGAGAGAGAGAGAGAAAAGAGAGAGAGAGAGATGATTACACTATACTAAACTACACACACTACACTTACTACACTAAAATATTCATACACATGTCCTATTAGTAGGCCTACACTTCTTTTAAACGGGATAAAGGGTCTATACTTGTACTTAATCTTTTGATGGAGTTTAAGGAAATGTTCAAAGTATGCATGGCTTGTGTTTACTCTTTTCATTAAGTCATAAATACTTAAATAAATAGTAAACTCTGAGCATGATGTTGCGTTTACTTTTGTTAGAAAACTTAAATGACAATACTGTGTAAGTAATTAGTATACCTCAAAGTGTACTTTAATAAACTAAGAATGTGCTGTAAGTATTGAATTATTAACTGGACCAACAAGTCTACTTGTAGTTGGAGTACAAATAAACAAAAAATTGGTTACATTTTGTCCCAAGTATAATGATATACTACACTTGAGAGTAAACTAGAACTACATTTATATTAAAATACTACACAAAAAATGTGTGTGAATTCTTATATAACTGTGACCTCATCACAATAGCGAATTCAAATCTAGCAACATTTATTCTGACTGAATGACCCAGGGAGAGACTTCTGTTAAGCTGATAAGACTTTTCTTGTAAAACTCATGATGATTAAAAATAGATTTTGACATTAGATGAATAAATTATAGATTCATTGGTAACACTTTACAATAAGGAACTAACATGTTATTGACATTAGTTCATGACACGTTAATGCATCTTTATGTCATGCCTTAACCCACTTTTATTGCGATTATAAACTTGTCATCTAGTACATTTAAAGAAGTTAATGAAGAAGCACAGATCAGGATCTCGCCTGTTTTTGTATTGAATGAAGCTATAGTGGCATGTTAAAGATCACAATGTTGGTCAAAATAACAAAAACAATGATCACAAAATATCAAGATCACAATGTAGGTAATTTAGTAATTTCATAGTAACACACAGAAAAAGATCACTGTTTATCTATCAATAAAATGGTGAATATGTGTAATCTGGGGACCACCATCCAGCAGTGTGACAGATTCTAGCCTTTATCAAAAATAGTAAAAGCGTGAAAAATTATTCATGTTAATTCATATTAAATATTACAAAATAAGTTCTCAGAAGAACTCCTTGTTCTTTCATGAAGTTAACCTGGGCAGTATTAACACATGACTCTGGTATTAGCCCTCTATTCCTTCTCCATTACTCCATTTATTCATTCATCATTATTTTATGTGGAAGTAAGTATTCATTCAGATCCTAAGTGTTACCAATTCATCTTTTCAGACAAACACCTAAATAAATGATTTAATGTAAGTCCATATAAATGAACTTTGACACCATTCAGTTGTCAAATGAACCGAAGCTGAAATATAAAACAATATTCAGATGATGTACCTTTCCACAGGACACACCGGAGCACTGGACACCAATCTCCAGCCGCTCACAAAGTGAGCGAACAGCATCTTCTGTCAGAAACTCCTGACCCGGAGCCACCAGATCCACAATCTTCATATACATGTCCTTCATATCTCCACATGTTCCTCTAAAGAGACTTAAGTAGAAGATACAGAACACAAACACACCTCCAGTCTCCATCCTCTGATCTGTTAGATCTTCTGTATACAGAGAAATGTCTTCTGATGATGTAAGAGACAGGTGGAGTTTATACCTGCTCATGTACAAACACACACTGAAGTCTGATTGGTCGACAGGAATCAACAACTGACCTGTCAAGTCTTGGAAAAGGTGGAATTAGCGTTAACCAGCACGCAAATGCGTAGGGCCCTGCAAGCTTGGGGGCCCCCTAGTGGCAATAAGCAGTAAAATCATTTGTTGATCTTTTTAGACACTAGCCTACGTATCGAAGCTGTGCTCAAAAACAAATGAAAGCAAAAGAAGAGAAATCTCGTACTAATTTTAAGAATATAGCAAAACAATGCTGAGAAAAGAAGCATGACATGAAGAATCTTGCCCCTTTACTTAGCTAAAAGCATTATGTATTATTCTGAATAAAACAAAGGTTTATTCTTATAACAAACCGTAGAGAATTTTGTGCTGTTATGTGGTTCAACGTAAAATAAATCCAGTTTATATTGTATGTATGCATGTCTCATTAATTCCATGTACTCAATACTGCTGTGCAATTCAAACAAAACTGTTAGGCAACGTGTGGGGGGCCTCAGGTCTTGCCTTTGTTTAGGGGCCCCAAAATGGTAAACACCCCCCTGGGAAGCCCTACACAGAAATTACTTATGAATAATCATCAAGGCAAAATAAAAAAAGTTGAGGGAACTTTTAAGGCAGTCCCCAGTGCCCCTCACACAGTATACTTTTACATTTATTTGTAAGGGAATGTAAATGATCGTTTGTGTAAATATGAGCAGCTAAATGGATTTTTTCTTGAGCAGGAATGATCTTTGTAAAATAAATTCTTCACACATCAATGTTGGATGTAAGCAGCGATGTCTAGTGTAATTGTCGCCCCCTGCTGGCTGTAAAGCGTCAGTGTTTAGTACCACAAAAAGGCTATTTAAATGTGAACAGGGTATGACACGTTTGACATCCATATAAAAATTTGATTTTGTTGAACCAGTTCTCATCATTCGTCTTCTGTATGTTTAAGCATACGTTTAAAAATTTAATTGAAAACACATTTCAATATTTATAAATGAAATTTGGTAACATTCTTACCCCACTACTTGAGTAACATGCACATGCACGTTCTTATTCAAACAAAGTAATATTCTTGTAGACGACTGTTCATATGGTCTTTATTTTTTATTTTACAACAAAAACTGTGACTCACACAGTACAGTTAACAATCAAGCAGGTAAAAGAGTAAAAAAGGATATAAATATAAAAGAAGAGACCAACACTTTAATTTAAGAAAAATAAATGAAAAAAGAAGATTTTACCCAGTACTCAAAGTCAGAAAAACTGAAGAGTGGGGATATAAAGTGCATAATAAAGCAATTGCATGTGCCACATCTGCAGCATCCTAAAGAGAAGAACTCCAACAATTCATTCACGGGGAGTCAGACACACATTACACAGTAACTTTAAGTGTAGTGATAGTCTCTAATGCTTTTAAAATCACTCCCCTCCAAAAGAAATAACAATAACTTATAAATTTGCATTTACACCAACAGAAATTCATGAGGTCACCCAGGAAAATATGTTTAGTAGTGATTAATACATGTATTTGGGATACTGTCCAAAAATAGCTACTCTGTGATCAGTAAAATATTGTTGTTCTAGTTGTGCAGTGGACTTCAGTGGACTTCAGTGGACTTCAGTGGACTTCCAGTGCAATCTGGAATACAGTCATAATACACCAAATTCACCAGATTTTGGGAAACTGTGGCACTTGATCATCACGTAGTTTCAATAACTTCTCACATTAATGCTAAATTTAAAGTTAAACCGTTTGAAGTTATAGCATCGTGAGATGAGTGAATCGTTACATCCCTAGAGTTTTTAATGGCAATGAAAATTAATTGTCTGTAAATGAACCAGTGTGTCAGTAAAATGTTGTAACACTCATTTTTGGCGATAACAATGATGTGAAGTAGTCATTTTGACTCACTTCTTCATTGTGTCTTGTGACTGTAGATAAGCAGCGTAATGAGAAGTGCAGCTACAAACGCCACTGTGACTGCTACTACTGCTACTACTACTGCCGCTACCTGCTTTCTTGATTCTTCATAACAGTTCAAACACGTTCCATCTGCAGAAATACAACGAAACAAATGATTAAACCCTTTTGCCGTTTTACAAATCACACCAAAAAACACGCTTTATCTTAAGCATTTCATTGTTCTTCCAGCTATCCAATCGTGTGTGTAAATGTCCTTTAAGACATGCAAACGCAATTTAGCGTATTTACTTTGGGTCAAACTAAACAAATGGTAGAAGGTGGATATGTGAATATTTACCCCATTTTATTATATTCGGTTGTGTCAGACTGCTGTGAGTAACGTGACACAAAAAAACATGTTTCTCTTCTTTCTTTATCCTCACAGTTTTTCTCAGCTGAAAGGTTTTGTCATCATTTGGTCTGACTTCAGCCGGGGATTGTTGTTTAATGCCATTCATCCTGATCTCCATCTGTAGGTGTTTGGGGTAAAAGCCAGTGGCCAGACAGGTCAGATCCATCTTGCTTTGATCAGGAGGAGCTTTCTTCGCAAACATCTGAATATTTGGTGGACCTGCGGGGTAAATCAAGCCATTTGCAAATGAATAAACGAAAGGTTTCACATATTTCTGTTATAAAAATAGCCATGAAATCTAAACAAAACATACCATTTAAAATAAGATGTTGTATTAAACACACTGTTTTAGGATGAGTTAAAGATCATCTTTCAATTAACGACATTCATAAATGATTCTTTTAAGGTAAGTTTCAGATTTGCTCCCGAAAATAAACTTTTTAAAATTGAAAATAAAAACGTAAAGCCACTTACTCTTTGTTGTACTGTGACTGTTTGCTGATATCCAGGTCAGGCAGTAGTTCAGATACGCTCTGAAGAAATCTCTGTGATTAGTGTCACTGTTCCACCTCATTTTGATTTCCGCTGCCGTGGCCTTAACACCTATTTTTGGCTTTGACAATAGTATCTTGTGGGAACAACCTGCTGCTTGTAGACAGCAAGGCAAATGACATGAGAGTGATTGTTAGAATAATGCCCATGTTGATTACCATTGTTTAAATTAACTTGTATCTATGAGCTTTAGTGATTACCTAAAGTATCGATTTATAAGCTAAATTTAAATGAAGCAAAGATTGATGGTTCCATAAAAACATAGTAATGATTAAATGTGAGCTTAACCCCAAACATGTTATTATTTTCTATCAACGTTTTCAAAATATATTTATAGTAGACAGAATTGCCTTGTATGTACTGGTAGTTTTGATATGCATTAAACTTAAATAATGCAATAGCTGTCTAAATGAAAGAACTGCTCTCATTACTGAACCTTTGAATCAAGCTTGGTATTTGTAGGTCTAATTAAAAAAAGACAATGGTATACAGTATAAAGTAACAGAAGTATCAAACACATCCTCCATGTAGATTAAAATTTACAAATTGGATGAGCAAATAATTTCTGATAATTAACAAAACATTATAATCATTCATGTGAGAGAATGTACTGTTACATAAATCTTTTATTGACTCTTTTGCTTTTGAACATTATTGTAAAAATGCAGGTTATAGAAAAGACGTGTGTTTCTATAGCAACAGAGGAAAAACCGTACACCTGTAAATATATTGCTTTAAAACCCTTTCTCTTTTTAAACATTGAGTCTTATATTCAGAGCATTGCTAGATTTACATTTGCAGATTACATCAAGACCCCAAAACGTTTATTTCTTAGTGCCTTTCCATGAGCTTCCGTAATATGATTACAATATGAAAACATCATTTGACAATGGCAAAGTAAATGTAGTTTCTTTTCAAAATAAAATAATTTGTAATCTCTCGTCGTGACAGCACAAGACGCAATCCAAAATCCAGCAGGACCGTCTGTTTGTAATACACCCCAACAAAGTTTAGACTTTCAGAAAACAGCAAACCTCAGAAATATTCATTTAAACATGAGTTAATCTCTCAATGCTGTCAGAAACATGATCAGACCACAAAAAAAAACAAAAATATAAATGAAAAATCTATGAAACCTATTTGAAAACTATTAGGATTTATTTTTGTTGTGACAATTAAACGCAGATTTTACTTCATCGTTTACCTCATTTACATTTTGTTTTCATTTACTTTTTTGCACTTAACAGCAATTTTCACAAAAAATTAAAATGTCCAAATGCAAAAACAATATCTTAAAAAGATCGTATCTTTATGATCGTAAAATAGGCTTCATTTTGTTTATGCACATTATTACAGTAAATCTCCTTAAATTTTGGGGTGAAATATTACCTGAACATTTCTTGCTTGACACTTACAGAATTGTTGACCTACAGACGCAATTTTAACACCATCTGTTGTTTAAATGGCAAATCTTACATTCTTTACCCTGAAATATATCTCCAAACACAACATAACACAACTGATTAAACATATTAAATAAAATCTCTTGTTTTCATTTTCACATGTTTGTGATTCTGTGGCAGTGAGTAAAATGCGGCAGTAGGGATGTGCACAGATTTCAAAGGGCAGCAGTCCAATCTTATGTCTTTTTAAAAATACTGTAGAAAATCATGCTTCCCATGTAGACGTCTGTGATGTCGAAACTGTGAATCTTTCCTGAGCTTTTCAATTATTACAATGAAACCAAACTGAGGTATCATAAATAAAATGCAACGACGTAATCCACCTAATAAACGCTGACATCTTGATATCAAATCCCACTTTTTTCTGATATTTTTTTCTGAAAATCTGAATGTTAGTGCACTGAAGCATCACTTCAGGACAAACCGGGGGTGCATCTAAGGCTTTTGAAACATTTGACACGAGATTAAAATCTTCTCATATTGCATTCATCTCCCATAATAGTGCTTGGCACGGAAATGTGTGTGTATGCAAACCACCAATGACTTTTTTCTTTACATATATAAACGTACAGTATATACATTCTTCCACGATAATGTACAAACCAAGATGTAAGTGCAAATACAATATGCATGCATGTTGCTTTAAGATTTCTTTAAAACTGAAATGTTTTTGACACAAGAGCTTCAGTACTGTGAATATAAACCCTATTGAAATGCAGTGGCGTTAGAAAGCAGCCAAACTCCACGAAAACAACCTGTTCAAGAGCTTTGAGCATCAAACAGACAAAAACAATGAATGAAATAATACTGGCAGGTCACTGTACACATTACACTCCATAAGAAAAGCTTCAGTCACTGAATTGTCACAGAAAACCGGCTGCGGTCACATCTCACATGAGCTAAAACGTGGAACCTTAAATAAGAACAAAAAGCTGAAAGTCTTTAAGAAGAGGAGTCAGTATAAAGTGAGTACTTGATGACATCATCGTGAGTTTATCAAATGTGCGCTGTCTGTAGGGCCGGGCGATACGTCAGATACGTCACAAAATAGTTGTGATCATTTGGCTGGCGATTTAAAATAAATATCACTTTCAATGCAATTTAAACTTTGTTGAAGACAACTTTAGATTTACAAAAGTCTCTGTGTGTCATTTTGTTATATTTTAAATGGTAAAAATAGGTGTAAATAAATATTGCTGTTTATTTATTGTTGTATATAAATTCAAAATGGTTGGTTATTTGAAACTAGATATTGACTGCATTTCCATTAAACAAAAGTTTGTTGAAACGTGTGAAACCAAGTCACTCTACTTAAGAGCAAATATTAAAAAATCGAGATCAAAAATATTAATATATTAAATATATTAAATATCGCCCAGCCCTGACCGTTTGAATGATTTAATTCACACATAAACATCAGCACACATTTCCTCGAAGATAAAAAGCCATGTTCAGTAAGATTTCAACAAAACATTTTTTGCGTTTTGCAGACAGGAAACGTTTCATATCAACCAACATTAAACTCTGACAATAGTTAATAAACAATTTAAGAGTAAAAGAGCACAACCAGTGTCCTCTAACACGCTGAAGTTCTGTGTTCTGGTGTATTTGGCTGTGAAAGTGAAACGCCTTCTTGTGAAACACAGATACATTTTAAACACAGTCTCCATCAGTCTGTGTCCAGTGTGTGAACAGCTGAACCTGTGTCTGAGATGAACGTCCATCAGGTGGCGCTGTTAGACTCTCGGCTCCAGCCTGTGAGACAGTTCAAAGAGCGTCTGCTGATTGTCAATGATGTGAAGGAAATGAACGCTGGATTTCACTTCAGCACTCTCAAACTGTGACACTTCATTTCCTGTCGAGGGAACATCCAAAAATCAATTGAAGTGAACAGTCAGACTGTTTTTCACCTTATTTTAAGACCAAAGTGTCAGAGATTATGAGCCCAGGAACACCCCTAGCAACACCTCAGCATCCTCTTCCACAGCAACGCCCTGGAAACCACCTGTAGGCTTTGCATGCGCATACATTTCATAGTACATATATCTTTACTGTCATGTGACATGTTCTGTCCAATCAGAAGAGAGACACTGACCTGTCTGATCGGTCTGACAGTGGCGAATGAGTCGGACCGTTTCGGCGATCATGTGCTAAGGAGAAACAAGAAGAAATCCTCTTCAAAACATCATCATCATTTCATCGACAGATACAACTGTAGTATTCAGGGACACAATTACCAGTTTCTCAAAATTGACGAGATTATCGTGAAATGTTTTGTTCCCCTCGTGAATGAAGGTGATATCTGAAATGAACATCACAACATTAAGAAACTTAGATGCTGTCGTCATATTTATAAACTCTTTTTAACGTGACTACATTCCATTTTGAAAACATCCTTCAGTGTTGTTTTGTAAATAATATAAACCGTATATTTATAAATAAAGTATGAAGTTATTGATGTTTATCTATCATTTATTAATCAATTAACTGCGTTTACCAAACTAACTGACCAGCACATTGGAAAAAAACTAAAGTAAATATTTTGATATAAAAAAGTTGTTTTGTCTATGTGGTCCAGTTAACAGTTTAACACTTTAAGCATCATCATTATTTTCGGGCTCATGTGACAGGAAGTGGGAGGAGCTCTCACCTTTGAGCAGCAGAGGCATGAAGGGTATTTTGGGAGGTTTCATTTTCTTGAAAGCTTCTCTGTAGGCCTTGTGGTTCATGGACGGATCCTGAAGGACAGAGAGCAGACATCTCATCTCATCACTGCACTTTCAACATTCTACATATATAAACATTTCTATTGTCAGTGTGATTCATCATTGCACATCATCTCATGTTGTTATGTATTTGTGACCATGCCTGTGAAAACCAAGTGTCAAAATCTCATTTTGAGTTTGATTTCAACCATTCATGTTACTATGGTTTTAATCTTTGACAAGGTCTTACTCAGTCAACATTAAAGATATCAAGGTTTTGCTGTCACAGAATGTTCTTTACATGATGAAGGAGGATTTTAAAACAGTAAAATAAAAACAGTAAATCCCCGAAAAGACACTTTAGTCGTATATAAATTTGATCAGAACCCCACAACCATCATAATGGAAGAAATTAGTTGTTATTGGTACCGTCAACAGCTCGAGCTCGGACAGAAGCTTCTTGAACTTTCCAGGAACTTTCTGTACATGTGAGAAAGACAGAAACATGATTTAAATGATGTTGATTTAATGTTTTCGTCAGGAGATGAAGTTAAAAGAGATTTTACCTCCCACGTCTGATTGAGACGACTCACAGAGGCCGTGTTCAGACCCATGATGACAGCGAATGAGCAGTTCAGATTCCTCTGTGCTTTACAACTAAAATATGACAATAAAACACACACACGCGTATGAAAGCAAACACAAACACAAATGACGATTCATTGTTCACTCAAGAGCTTCTTAAGAGACGTACTGAGCAGCGATCTTGATGAACTTCTTGAGCAGCTGGACTCTTTTTCCCAGCGACGGACAGAGCAGGACCTCAGACATCACCCACTGCTGGACCTCATTACAGCGCTGAAGGAGAAACTCCAGCGCCACCGTGTGGCCACTGCTCGCCTGACGACTGAACGTGTAGAAGATCAACTCTTGCTGTGGAGAGAGAGAGGAAGTGATGTCACACGAGAGGAGGAGAGAGTTCATGGCCGGAAAAATAAGTCCGGAGTATGTAAGACCTCGTGAACGGAGTTGAAGAGATTCCAGTCGAAGTTGGTGAGAGCGACAGCCACGTCCCATGTGTTGATTCCTAGCAGTCGGACGGGCTTCTGACCCAGCTCTGGACACTCCATCAGAGGAGGCTGTGAAAGAGAAGAACGGCATTAACATCTTCTGGGAAGAATAGTTATGTGAAGAAAAAGTGTTTTTCTCATACCAGAATCTCAGTGAGGTCTTTGCGACAGGCGGTCAGTCGACCTGGAGTCCCCAGAGAGTCTGAATAAATACTTTCATGAGGCTGAAGAACTCGCTTCTCTGGAGGACACAGATAGAGAATCAGGATATCGTGTTCGTGTTGGTCTGTGTGTGTTTGTGTGTGTGTGTGAGCGCTGACCTCCGCTGTATGTCTGGACCACCAGCATCATGTCGTCTTCACATCTGTCCATCCTCTGAGCGATGATGTGCAGAAGTTCTTGAGCCACGACTGCAGGTTTAACCCTCATACTGAGATAAGAGTCTGAGCTCACGTACACACGACACATCACTGACACACACAGAGAAAGACAGTTCACATTTTAAAGTCATTTTTTATAATAGAATCAAGTGCCCAAGTCACTACATGAAATAATTATATTGGGTATTAAGTTACAAATTAAGAGTTTGGTTCCAAAATGAGATTTTTATGATGTTATCACATTTTTATTGCGCTGTATTGTGTTGGTTAGCTGTATTTTTTTTATTTTGGTTTTATTATCATTACACAACTCTACAAACAATCATTTTTGAACCAAACTCTTAAAATATTAAACATAATTCATATTCAACTTTTACCATAAAACTGTTGTGTTAAATTTTATATTTAGACCAGAGTTATTATACTATATTTTTAATTAGCTTTTATTTAGTTCATTTATTTTTCATTTACACATATACATTTTATGTTAATTTTACTTACTAAGTTTTTTGGCATATCTTTTTATCGTTGTATAATGTTTTATGTTGCTATATAAGATTAATTGATTTTTAAATCAGTTTTATTTTACAGTATCAGTTTTTGTTTATTATTACAATTTTAGTGCTTTAAACTTTTAAGGCAACATTTCAATTCAAAGTTTTATTTTTAGGTCAATACTTAATTTAATTCCAGTGAACAGAAACACTTTCAAAGTTAAAGTTTTATTAGACTAAAATAACCTTGATTCAGACATCAGAAAATCTTCAAGCTTTAATGACATTTATTTAGAAAATGTGGCAAGTAGATCCTCGTTGCAGACTTCTTCAACTTTTAAAGAAATGTTCACCAGCTCAGCATCTCAGTTTCATCAAGTTAATGTTAAGACAGTGAGTGTAAAGTGATGTAAAGTGATGTAAAGGGCTTTTACCGTCTTTACTCTCGATAGGAGGCACTCGGAGCTGAACGCTGTTCTCCTTCAGACTCAGCTGATGATAAAGAGCTTTGTTCTGTCAAAACAACATCATGACACACAACTGTAAATAACACTGACACACACCTGATATCCTCTCTATTGGGTTAGTAGTTCTAAAAATTAGACAAAAAAAATAAACTATCTTTAATGGCTTTTAGTTCACATCTGCCAAGCTTTAAGCTCATAAAAGCAGATAACTTAATCAGAATAAACTAATAGAAGTGAGACGTTAAGGTGAAAATAAAACTGTTCAGCAGATATTTATAATACATGTCATTCCTTCCATTCTGAAAATACTAAAGAGATCAACTGCCTCTGAACATGTAGTTTTCGTCTGTCATTTACATAAAAAAATGATCTGCTATTTAGAAAAAGGACCTTGTTTAATAGAAATACTGCACATAACCACAGCACAGAAAATTGAGTTCACAAACTTGTCATTTTTAAACTACATGAAGAGTTTATTTCCAAAACGAGGTAACTACTTAAGATTGTTCAAAAATCATTTTTGTCACGTCGTGGTGCAGGCACCTCTGTTCGCCACCTGAGGGCGCCATTTCACTCTGCGTTCTGTCTATCTCTCCTTATAATGTATTGTTTTCACCTGTGTCTCATTCCCTGTTTGTCCCTTCATATGTGTATATATAGCCCTTGTGTTCAGTTGTCTGGTGTGTATTATTGTATGTATGTTTCCCTCGTGTTCCCTGCCTGGATTTAACCCGTTGTGTGCATTTGGACTGTATCGTTATAGACAGAAGACAGAGTGGAATGGCGCCCTCAGGTGGCGAACAGAGGCGTGACAGCATTCCAATTAATATCACTCAAACTGGAGTCGGTTTGTTTTGATTTAAGGCATAATAACTAACATAATAAACACATTAAAACACGATAACATAATAAAAAAAGATTTTTGAAAATATTAAAAAAGGATTTATCTCATTTTGGAAACAAACTCTTCATATTAGGGATGCACGCTATGTAAATGTTTGCCGATAACCGATAATTCTTGAACAGTGGAAGCCAATATATTGGCCGATAAACACGGTCAAAATAGTAATATAACATTTTCTAAGACTGAAAAGTCTTTTCCCCCTGAAAATCATGTTTTAAGCTGCTATAACACTCACTAAAGATTATTTAACATTTCTGGTATAATATTTATTTCATAAACAAATTAAAGATGTTCTTCCAGAGCAATCCAGAAAGGTGTTCTCAATAGCAACGAGTCTAACAGGTCTCAAAGAATAAATATAAAGCGTCTCTCACCTTCTGGTGTGGAGAATAGTCATCCATTGTGCTGAGAGGAGAGAGAGACTGAAGTTAGACAGAAATACACCATCACAACATTCACACACAGAAGTGACAGACACACAGATATCTTTGGTTTATTTAACATCTCTGTCAGCCGATCATGAGTCTGTCACATGTCTATCAAACAAGCACGTTTGGAGCGTGACGTCACATGACAGCGTTCCTTCTGATCAGACATTATTTACAATCCATCACAAGTGTTTGTTAGCTGTCATCACAGGGAGTTCATTGGTGAGACTCTGGTGTCGTCTCAGTTTGCTCTCCACTGAATCTCTATGAAGTCTTGAGATGGATTGTGATATCGCTCGTTTCACATACGGACTCACCCAATTACCCATCAGCCCCCAGCTGCCTGAACATATGCCACATCACAAGTCAATCAGACGGTGTGTTTCCCCGCCCCTCACGGCGATCATTATTACACCTCATTTAGAGGATTATGACACGCATGAGATCACCAAAGCCCTGCGGAACACGAGGAACCTGAACGTGGGATCCCAGCCGAACGGGAACCTCTCCACGCTGATCTGACACCAGTGAGGATGAGCTGATGAAAGCACAGCGTAAGGAGCTCAAGACAGACGCTCGCCTCCTAACCAAAGCTCATCCGTCTTCAGGACGTTCTCTCGGCCTGTGTGCATGTGTGCAACGCCACATTTCTGGCATAATATTACAACGATATATTTTTTTTTATCTTGTTTGGTTTCATTTGTTTTTCTTTTGAATTTTTTATGAATCAAAAACACAAGTGAAAGATGGGATGGAACACTTTCTTATAAAAAGCACCCCCGAGAGGGTTCTTTTATTTTGCAATAAAAATAGTCGGGCACACTTACTGTCTGCGGCGCAGAAGTTTCTGGAATTCCTTCAGGTCCTTTTCCAGTGTAGGAAACTCATAAACGTCTTCTAAAACATATCGATACAGCGTCTGCAAAGAAAAAATAAACAAACCAATAAACCAAAGATTCGAGGAGAGTATTTAAATTTCTAAAAGCTGCTTAAATTGTCCCCATATGGTCTCTTGCCATTAAGAATATATTTTATTTTTTTGTTTTCTGTATTTCTTAAATCTTTTCTATACATCTTCTATTTATAATAATATGTTTTTATTGTAAACATGCCTTGCAAAACTGTGAAAGTATATTATAGAAATACATTTAAACTGAATGACCAGTAAAATTTTCAATGACAGGACGCAGCAGACAAAAGCGCAGACATTGAACGTTTGTGTTTCCAACTCCTGATTTATCACCATCTCACGTGGAGGCCGCTCGTGTGTGTATGTTCACAGGAACTTGACCTTGCGTTCACGCTGTGGCTCATTTATTACCCAGCATGCATTAGACATGAATGTGACGCGCTGTAATACATTCCTCAACTCACGCTGGGTGATGTCGGTACACAAACGGCTTGTGCGTTTGCTGTGTCTGTTGTGTAAAACATCTCGGAACATCAGTGGATTGTTCTCAGGGGCGCTGTAACATTTGATGGGATGTGACACTGTCGTGCGTCTCATGCGTTATTTAGCCACTAAAGTGCGAGATGTGGCTTCGGAGCGTGTCTGATCCATCAGCCCTCTTTTATTCCGCCTGTTACCAGGCAACCGTCACCTGGGAAACGCTCCATGTGATGATGTGTACCGTGACCGTGAAACAGCCCCGTTGCTGCAGTGACACTGCCGTTGTCATGGAAACACGGGCGAGCGAGGGCGTGAGTGGGCGGGGGAGAAAGGCAGGTAAGGACGAAATGAGAATCTGTCTGTGCGCGTCTCACGCTGAATCTATTATTTCGTCTGGGCAGCATCCACATGAGACATACAGGGAATGTCACTCATTTTGCACTTTTAATCATGCCTGAAACTCAAAAGGATGCATGTGCAAAAGAGCAAAAAGAGAAAAACCACGACAACAAACTCAACAGCAGTTTATTAACATTAAACCTTCAGGGATCAAATAAAACACTAAGTAGTATAATAGACGGAGTACACACTAGTGTTGTATTTTGATCACAGCTCTATTCATCTCTGATCTGATGTTCTCACCTTCATGAAGAGCTTGACATTCTCCTCCTCTCTCAGAAAGTCTTTATAGAGCGAGCTCCACTGAGACACCAGGTGCAGTACCTTCCTCTTCCTGTAGAGGGCCTCCTTCCCTTCCTCCTTACCCCGACAGCGCTTCGTACAGTAGGTGAGACCAAGTTAAAGACTAATAACAACACCAATGAATCAGTAAATCACTGGATCAACTTCAATGGACCACCAATGAATGAAAAGGTATGAGTCACAATGGTTAAAAACATTTGACTTGTATTTGAATGTGAAATTGAAAAATGAAATGATTTTAAAGATGAATTGAACTGATGGCATCATTTGATCATATCTTTATAAATAAATCAATATATTTCACACTAATATTGTAACTGTGAACTCTTTTAGCTATAATCTTGAACTGATGATCAGATTTTGTGAGAGACATTTATCGACACTACAACATTTATGAATCTATAATATATCTAAAAAAAGGAAAAAATGGATATACGCTTAAATCTTTAATATGTGACCCTGGACCACAAACCGGTCTTAAGTACCACAGGCCCATTTTTTGTAAAAGCCAAAAATACACTGTGTGTCAAAATTATAGATTTTTCTTTTATGCTAATAATCATTAGGATAGTAAATTAAGATCATGTTCAATGAAGATTTTTGTAAATGTCCTCCCATAAATATATTAAAACCTTGTTTTTGTGTGTAATGTGCTATGCTAAGGACTTCATTTGGACAACTTAAAAAGCGATTCTCTCAATATTTTGAGCCCACGGTACCAGATTTACAAGGAAAAGTTATTTTACAGAATATGTCAGGCGCCCCCAGCTGCCGGATTATTTCAGTTTTTACAATTTAAGTGCTATTTGTAAGCGATGTTGTTAAGATGATATTTGTGATGTCTGCCAGAGATAGTCTCACCGAAGATAAAGAATTTAGAAAATGTGAAAATCAGTGTTAATTACATCTAGGCTTGGCAATAAGATACGAGATCAGAAATCTGCAATAAAACAGAAATAGAAAGAAAGAAATATTTTATATTTTTAATAAAATGTTGTGATATCAGCTGAACGGGCAGAGCACACACCAAGATCAAGTCAAAGACATGAATGTAAATGCGAATCATGGCCTCAAAACCAACTTTAGTATTGTTGTTTTTTCCACATGCGTGATGATTTATGAAAGGATATTGTCCCAGCAGGGCTTGACAGAGTTCACTGGTAGACATGAAGACCAGATACGTCAACAGAAAATCATCCAGAAGCATTTCTGTAAAACAAACGCAGGAAAACCTAATGAAGCGACAGCACATCAGCAGATAACAGCACACGCTTACACAACATCTCACACATGAAGAGATCTCTCCTGTAGGGCACGTTTAATGACAACACTCATGACATTCATTCAAATGTTGAAAAGATTATTAGTGTTGTTTACTAAAGTGAGTATCTTTAATACACACAGAGAACATCTCAACCCCCCGACTGTGACCATTAAACTCCAGCATGTGTTTGTGCTGTTTAACACCCAAATATTCACATAGAAAATTGTATTTATTCACCCTCATCATGTCATTTTCAACCTGTATGAGATTCTTTCTTCTTCAGAACACAAAAGAAGATATTTTGAAGAACGCCGATAATCAAACAACATTGAACCCCATTGCCTTCTGTTGTATGGCCACAAAACCACTGAGACGTTTCTCACAATATCTTCTTTTGTGTTCCACTGAAGACAGGGTTGTGAGAGGAATAAATAATGACAGAATCTGTATTTTTGGAAGTGAAATCAATGTAATCGTGGTCTTACTCAAGTCTAGATGTTTCGTTCACACCGTCTGGTTTCTAAAAACACATCTGATCTTTTTCAGCTTTTCTGAAGCGCCTCATTTCCCTCTGGAAACACCGTTGAACAATCTCTTCTGTATAATCTCAGCCGTCTCTTAACAATTATCACCAGATCAGATCAAACACGTTCCGTTTCAAGAGCTTTAGCATTTGAGTCGGTGGACTCTTTCTCTGTATCACACAATGACCGCTGCATTATGGGTAACACCCAACAGAAACCACACCCCGCTTGACATTTTACATGGTTGTGATGGAGTTTAATCTGACGTACGGTAACATTTGAAAACAAAAGACCACTCGATCACAGCATCTGAGGGCGATCGGGCGTTTCTAATGAGAGAACACCCATAACATCTGAAGGTCATGACAGAGTCATGTGTGCTGTTGTAGTAATCAGTTGAAATGCGACGGATGTTTTCAAGCATCTTTGAGATGATGCAAAATATGCCAATTAAAGGTACAGGTGACCATTTATTTACCCTCGTGTCACGTCAAACCTAACGTATTTTAAAGCATGTTGACCAAACATGGTATGAACACAATACCACTGAGACATTTCTCAAAATATCTTCATTTGTGTTTCACTGAGGAAAGTTATCATAAACAAACACATGAGAATGAATAAGTGATGACAAATTCACGTTACCGTACAGCTCTTACGTCCTGATGATAATAATGATTCCCGTCTCAACAAACACCTCTTCAATTATCTTTCTCTTCTTGTTAACATGACGGGCGTTTAAATCCTAAAGCTGCACATCTGCCAGCACACTGGTAATTACCCAGAATGCACCGCGGGGTTAATTCATCGCCTGTGGGTGTGTCATACATTAAACAAGGGCGAGGAAGCAGAACGTGAAATTACACACTCGAGGAAAAATAATCACCTTCACTAACCCTCTTTTATTTGACTTCTTTAAACCTACACGTTGAAATATCTCAACTTAAAAAAAACAATATTCAAGAATATTATTAAAACAACTCAAATATTTAGCGATACAACTTTTTTTTAGAATGTGTGTTGTGTAGCTGTGTTTGTGTAAACTGAAGCTCGGCTTTGAAAAGAATTGAAGGAGTTTTGGCAAACATAACACACACTACATGAGATAAATATATCGAGTCAAGACCCAGGAGATCGTTTGCCCAAAAAAATGTCCAATAAATGTCAGGGTCACTTAAGGCCATAACATGTCCTCCAGACGTCACTTTCGCCTCCACCGTACTTCATCTCCTCATCTACTGATAAATCAATCTGACAATGCTGAGCATCAGAAGATTTCTCCTCAAGCATCAATATCTGGAGGAACCTGAACGAGTAAAGACGACACCCGTGGGCACAAAACCCCAGAAGAGAAACCAAAAGAAACACAAAACATTCCTGAAAGAGTTGAAACACGCCACATGTTTCAATAATTGAGATGTGGAATGTGTGATCGTGTGACTCCTGACCACAAAAACACATCAAATAACACAACAGTCCACATCTCACCCACTGAAACTCACACTGAAGTCTCAAGAAACCTTTATGTTTTAAAATTAAGTTACTTAACTACGTAAGATATTAGTTTACAGAAAAATACCTGCCAATGTGGTAAGAAAAATAAACATGAATCATTTAATAATTTTTGTTTTGTTTTTCCACACCATTGGCAGAATTGTATCTGGCGTAAACTAAATGAATTGATATTTAACATGAATAATATTTTCATTTTGCTTCTCAAGTCAATTTATTTTGACAGAAAATTGTGTAAATATTTGCACTGGAAAACAAGATAAAAATAACAAATATTGCTTTTGTACAAATGTAATGTAATGTCTTAAGCTTTCAATACTTTGCATTAATTTTTATTTAATCCCCTAATTTCCAATAAAGTTTTACATTTCCCATAATACCAAAGTGAGACGCACCAATCGCAGAAGCCACTGTTGCCATGGAGATAAAGACATGCAGCAACAGAGCTCAACAGTCTCCGTCCACTCCCGTGAAGCATTGATGATTCATAATAAAGAAACTCTTCATGAATTTATTTTATTCTAATTATTATTATCAAGGCGAGTCCACTGTGACGGTCAAAAAATAAAACGACAGGTGAGATGGGGGGTTTATGGGTCACTCACCCGCCTCTTTCCCCTCCGCTGCCCCCTGATGCTCATCCGGACGCAGATCACTCAACAGATGCTCCAGGATCTTGTGGGGCGTCCCGGACACCACCACGTACCTGTCAGACAGAGCAGATGAAGAAGAATCGGATGGATAATCATCGTCAGTGGAAGAACACGTGCAGTTACTCCATCGCTGTCCGTTTAAAACATAACCATCATCATCTTCCTCATCATCAATGTATGGAAAATAAGGAATATTAAAGGTGGAGATTTCATCCTCGTCCTCCAGACTGCTGCTGTATTCCCAATCGTCATCATCCTCTTCTTCTTCTACTAACGGGACGGGTCTGAGTTTGTCCCCGTTCATTCCAGAACCTCACATGTCCGCTGTGTCATGCCCGCCATGCCCGACAAACTCACAACAACCTACAAACACTTCGATCAAGATACAAAACTCCTGAAAGTGTTATGAGGAAACTAAAGGTGTGAGAGAGAGAGAGAGACACTCACAGATAGCAGGACAGCAACGTCATTAAAAGGGGAGGGGTTTGGTAAGGGGGCGGGGCTTGCTCACCTTTTATCAGCGTCCTCGTCTTTGATTCCCGCGGTTTGTGGAGAGGAAGGATCCGCCGGGACTCTCTGGAGAACCAACACGTCCTGACCCCTCTCCTTCAGACAGACCCGCACCACGCCCTCGCCCGGACCCTGAGGGGACACGATCCCATGACACATTAGACATGACAAACACGCCGCATTCCTCTCGTATTAGCAATCCTATCACACTTTGTGGACATTGCACAGGATGTCTTGAATCATCCGCTCTTTCATTCAGTTCAATTAAATCCGCTTCTTTATGAGAGAACAAAAAAATAAAAATGCAATGCTCACAGCTGTCCAACTCTGAAAAGGAACCAAACCAAAGTGAAGTGCCAAAAAAAGTCCATAAATGACTCATGAGTTCTAAAAAACGAACAAAGTCACATACTAGAAATAATGTTTAATCTCTAAAAGGGAATCTGCATCTGTGAACACTTTTTTTGGCACTTGAAAACTTTGTTTAAAATGTAAATAATGACATAAAAAGAGTTCAACGCCAACAGGAATATATATCATAAGTGTTAGATATTCAATACAAAAATCAATCATTGAATACTTGAAAAACAGCAATTATATTAATTGTCCCTATTGGAAGTGACTTTAAACTATTTAACAAATAAATATTTGTTGGAGGATGAAATTAAAACTTATCCAGTTTAAAAACGGATAAATCACATCATGTGTTTCTAACACCCACCCTTTGACAATCTGAACACAACCAGACAAGTTTCTGCTTGAATCATAATCACACGTCTAATATGTGAGGTTAATAATCTCTCTCTCTCTCTCTCTCTCTCTCTCTCTCTCTTTCTCTCTCTCTCTGTGTGTTTATCTCTCCCATTCGTACTGCCAAAGCATTTGCAGCTGGGCTGTGTACAAATAGTGCAAAAACTATAGTAATAAATTCAAATAAAGTGTGATGTATGCAGTGCAACTTGAAGATATGATAATATATAGAAACAGAAATAGAGTATAGTTTAAACAAAGATTTACAAAAGCAAATTATAGATATAAGTAGTCTCTCTCTCTCTCTTTCTCTCTCTCTCTCGCTCTCTCTTTCTCTCTCTCTTAATATAAAAAGAAGGAAATACGCAGTGCATTTTGGTTATTTACTCTACATTTAGTCAAAATTAAACAACACCAAACAATAAAATATCAATACATGATCTATACACCTGTATTTGCCAATGAAGACTCTAAAACTAGCACTCTAAACAATTGACATGTCTTTAAGTGTGTGTGAATGCATGTGTGTGTGTGTGATGTCAGACAGGTCTAAACTGCAGGGTTTGAAAAAGATGAAAGACAGAAAAAGGATTAAAAATACTTGAAATTTCAGACACACACAGGTGTGAAACACACATTCAAAAGCCCCACACACACACACACAAACTGCACATCACACGTCTCTCTGTTATCTCAACGCAGTCAAATGAAATCTGATGTTTCACGCTGTTTTTTATTTCAAAAGTTAAGCCATGTTTGAGTGCAGTATGCAGGAGTGAACTCAGTCTACGTGATGTATATGTGCGAACGTAACCCATATAAAAGGCAAAATTTCGAATGAAGTTTCATTAATGCTGTCTTGTTTCAGAACAGATGTTGTCCATTGAGCACTCCGTCATGCGTGTGTCTTCCGACATGTGTCACATGACTCATTCACTCACTAATGACCACCTTTACAGATGAATAAGATCAGAGGCTCCGCCCACGCGTGCTGTATGTCTGGGTCGAGTGGGCGGAGTCAGACAGGTAACAGCCTGTTTTCATGATCAAAGCACCTACACCTGCAAATATGTGTTTGACAATGTTTAACACTTTAACGCTGCCTTCATGTGCTCTCGGAAATTCAATAATTCCCACTTCAACCCGGAAGAATCGTCTGGATTTAGTTACGTGAAAAGTACTTAGTAACAATTAAAACATCAATGTAACTAATGATGTTGCAGGATTAAAACATGAGTATCTGCTTACATTAAAAGAGACCGTTCCATAATATCCAATAAACAGGAAGATTTACAACCTCTGGTTGACTGAAGGATGCTGGGAGTCAGCTGTCAATCACTGACCGTCACATACAGCCGGGACGGAAACAGATGGATTATCTGGATTCAAACAGACAGATACATAATGTCCAGGACAGACTGACCCTTGACAGGGGAATAAACTCTGACGCAAAGACCCACTTGGGTTCTCTGTTACTTAAAGTTCACAGTCCCAAAAAAACTCTAACATCCCAAAAATAGCACAAACTGACCACAAATAAGTCAGACCGGAACAAACATAGAAGGTTTCCCAAACATTCCCAAAAACGTCTCAAAACAAACGCCGCTATCAGGAGTCTCCGCCTTTCAAACTTCAGTCTGGTGGAAACATCAATAAGATCGTACTGTAGTTATGTAATACTACGGACAAAAAACACAAATCTATGAACACACAAACCCCTAATGATGCTGGGAAAAAAATGTTGGCGATGCAGATGATAACAAATGGTTTTATCTGCTGCCACCATATTTCTCTCGACCCCTTCCAACATCAACACGAGACTCTCGGGGGAATTACTGTGCCAGAGAATTGATGTAAAAACACAACAACACAAAAATCACCCGTCAGTTTCGCTCATGCATTGATGTCTCTTATAAAACTGACCCTGACGAAAGCCGTATGTACACAAAAATCAATAAAATATCAAAAACAATCTGCACTGCAATGTTTCGCTGGCTGGAGTCTCACAGCGTTACGTAACAACCAAAGAAGTGAAGTGAGTTCTGCAGGAAAACAATAATAAATGTGTTTCTTTCATTTTAAAATCATACGACTCTTGCGTATTGATATTATATATGACACACATAAATGGATACACAATTCTGATGTGAGATGAAATTATTTCGATCTCTGAGTCATTACAGAGACATTTAACCGCAGAAGAAACACACAACATCAGAACTGTGGAACACAAAAAGATATTTTGAGAAATGTCTCAATGGTTTTGTGTTCACACAATGGACGTCAATGGAGTTCAGTGTTGTTCGGTTATCGACATTCTTCAAAATATCTTCTCTTGTGTTCTGCAGAAGAAAGAAAGTCGTGCGCAAATTATGAATTTCTACTTTTTGGGTGAACTATCCTAAAATATGGTTGACATTTCATGATATCTGAAAGCTGTCTAGAACCCGAGACAAACCTCAGTCGTCTCTAACGTTTCTTTATGTAACAACCAACCGTGACATTTCTTTTCCAAAAATGCTCAATTTTAAACATCAAACTGAAAATTTGACTCAAGTGATGTATTACCAGCTCTAAACCTGAAACTGGAGCACACGAGCATCACTGTTTATAATATAGACAAGCATAACTAATGCTTAAATAACGCTTCATGTGTTTCACAGAATAAAGACGAAGAATAATTCTTTGCTGAAAAAGAACGAAGCAGAACTTTCACTTTGAGTCCATCAGTTTGGTCTGCATTAGCTATAATGTGTTCTCAGATCAGAGGTGTGTGTTTTAGCGGTGGTCTCACCCTGTCCCACCCTGTGCTGAGAGTCAAGGGTCAGTGTTCTTTCTCACACTGGGTGGAGAGATCCAGTAAGTTCCTGACGTAAACCAGTCAGCAAAGAGGAAAGAAGAGAGAGAGTTTTAATGGAGTTACAACAGGAAGCACCGAGCGTTCCCTTCCTGTGTTTCTGCACATACAGCGACAGTGTGTGTGTGTCTGTGTGTGCCTGTCATTGTGTGTGTGTATGTGTGTGTGTCTGCTTCTGCGTCTGTGTGTGTGTGTGTGTGTGTGTGTAATGTTTCCAAAATCAAGGCACAAAGTTGAACAGAAAACCTTTGTGTTCCTGGAAAGACAAACAATAATATATGTATAACACATACAACACACAAAGCCCACCTAAAGTCACAAACACCTCTAGATCCACGAACAAGATCCAAAAAGGAAATTATGTAACTCTGGAAAAAATGTGATTGCAAAAAGCTGCAAATGGATCTTTTTAGGAAATAGATGGACGGATGAATGTCTTAAAGCGTCTCCAGATATGACCCGGCTTACGTAAGGCCTCTAGAGTCTGGGATAAAGCCACATGGCCACATACAGGAAAAAGAAACAATGCAACATCTTCATCCAACTCAAACATTTGCTTTATTGCGTCATTTCTGCTGGTCTAATCAGAGACGACTGCGATTGATAACTTAGAAAAGTAACATGTCATATATTTATTGTCGACTTATCGTGTTACTTTTACTTTCATGTATTTGGCAGACGCTTTTTTTGTTACCTGAGATTTGGACTCACAACCTTTGTGATGCTAACACAATGCTCTATCAACATCCACGCCGTCGCCACGGCAGCCACAAAACACCAGTGAAGGACGAATCAATGACTCCTCCATCTTTGAGGAACTAGGTATTTTCATCATATGGACGGTTCAACCCTGAAATCTCTAGTGCAGCATTTCTAAGCCAAACAAGACATGCAATGATCAATAATGGGTCACTATTTGAGTAAACTGACTAAACTCAGGTAGACGTGAGCAGAAACCAACAGGATTCAACTGCCACAACAAGTATTTTCAGTAAGTCAAAAAATGAATCTTCAACCCTGTTGCAGATTTGCAGAAATGAACGGCAAACTGTGTTTCTCAGCCCTGAGGAGGTAAATCACAGAGACATTACAGCGTATGAGAGACATTAGTCATGAGAAATGAACTCTTTCAGAATCCCTGAACGCTCGCGAGATGCTCCAACACAGAGAGAGAGAGAGAGAGAGACATGACAAACAGAGCTGAATCCTCATAGACGCTGTCCAAACATGTCCAGCCACGCTCAGGTAACAATATAATTTACATTCTAGAGTAAAATACTCACATAACAACATAGAGAGAAAAATGTGCCAATCACGATATTCAAATTTACAGTTAAAATAAAAAAATACAGATTAGATCTCTGTGATATCAGATTTCAAAGATGAAAGATGAAGAGCAAATGGAAAGTTTTGTTTAAGTCTCATCTACATCTCAGATATTTCTCCTTTGAAAAAGAGTCAGACATCTCACAAATGTGTCAGAGATGTCAACACTGTGAGCTCAGATTTGTCAGATCTGCCATCAAAACTCAATATTATTGAAGAACTCAATATGAACTCAAACGTTTCCCGGGAACGTCTTCTGCTGGACTCACCTGACCTCATACTCTGACCCATGCCCTGCTGTTCCCATAGCAACTGCAACTAACATTGTGACCTTTGACTTACCTGTGCAGAACGATCCGGCAGCCTGTAGTTCTGGTTCTGAAGAAAGCGGTATCCGTCTTTAGCCAGCCGCTGGACCATCTCCATCCGTGAGAAGTCATCCGGAGCTCGGAGAGCACAGACGCCCGCCTGCTGCAGCACCGGAGGCAAAGAGAACAAATACTTCAATCCACAACCCCACGACATCACACACAGTCAGACGCACACGAGTCCAGACGTGTGGGTTTGAGAATTACTGTGTGTGAGTGAAGCGGTCCGATCCCTCATTCATTCTGATAGTCCTTCAAACTCTGAAACGGTCCACCTGAATGTGTGTCATTCTTCTGTATGAAACTCTAAACGTGTGTGTGAGAAAGAGATGGGTGTGTCTGTGTAGCTCCGCCCACAAAGAGGCGGGAAGTCAGACAGCATCTGAGAGAGAATGATATCTTTTTACTATTAAATTGATTTCCATTGTTTTTTATTATTTTAACCCTGTATTCTTTTTCTATACTTTTTCATCTTTTATCTCTTTGTTTACTTTTTAAATTTTAATAAATAGTTGGATATTGTTTTTCTGTACTTTAAACAGAGTTATTATAGTTTAGTTTTTAGTTTTATTAATATTTTAAATTAGCTTTCATTTTAAGATTTTATTATTCATTTACATTTTGTTACATTTAAAGCAAATTTTTTATGTGCATTTGTCATTTTATTATTTATTTGTTTATTTTGTTTGTTGCTATATAAGATTCTTTTTATTTTATTTTTTGTTTATTATGAAAATTTTAGTCTTTTAAACTTATTTCAGATTTATTTCTAAGGCAACATTTCAATTTCTTATTTATTTTGCGTTTAACAATCATTTTTCGCACAATATTTGTTCTGATTTCAATACACATCAAAGTTTTCGTTGTTTTAATTTTAGTGAAGTAAATAACCTTGAATATAAATACTTTACATTTCAATCAATATATAGATACTATATACTGTATATATTTGAAATACAAATTAAAGAGAGAAAAGGTTGAGAGTTTTGTTTTGTTTTTCTTATTCAGTGTTTTTGTTACTGATGTTAAAAAGTCTCTCTGTAAGTCGCTTTGGATAAAAGCATCTGCTAAATGACTAAATGTAAAAATATTTTTAAAGCATGTAAATAAAATCACATTTCGCTCAATTTCAATCATTAGATAAATCAAATAAATTTACAATGAACGGTTCTCTGTCATACATCACTAATCCAGAAACACACATGTGCACTAATCTAAAGCAGATAAACACACACACACACAAGAGTTGGGTCTGTGTGTGTTATCGGCTGTCCGCTCTCTCTGTTTATTTACTCTGTGCTGTGTTTGGATTGGCACAGAGAGTTTTCTCTGCGTTAACCCACAATCTCAAAACACACAGAACCCTCCCAGACCACCAAAACACACACAAAATCACACCATTCATAACCTATCTCCAACTCGTGAATATGTCATGATAAACTGGAGTAAAACTGACACTGATGATCAAACACACACCACATCAGCGGGATGAGCCCATATTAGACCCCAACAGAGATGACCAGATTTAACCTAAAAACCATCATTACTTACAGAGTCACAGTGATGTGAACAAACCAGTAATCTGAAGTATCACAACTCATTCAGCACAGGAATAAAACTACACAAATTTCAAACCACGAGAGTTACATGTAAATGTTAAAAACCCTTCAGAACACCTCAGTAACCGCATACAGACGGATTCATCGGATGAACTTGAAGTTACCGTCCAGTCTGCGTCTTTTTATTGGTCTGGCTAGTGGGTAATAATATAACTATTTATATTTTATTAAATTAATTGTAATATTAATTAATATTCATATTTTATGCTATATTCGTTGTATAATTATTTTTTATTATTAAATAGTTTGTCGAATGGGTCTTGTAACACATTTAAATTTACCCAAGTAAACTTACCCAAGGTTTACATCTGAAAAGAACATTGCTGTTTTATTTAGAAAATGTCAAATGTATATAATTTTATACTATTCAATTTTTATATTATATTATTCAATATACAGACTGAAAGAGAGAGAGATGGACGGACGGATTGTTGCTTTCGTCTTCATTTGTTGCAAGTACACACAACCCTGCCAATAAAGTACCGTTAAAATGAAATAGAAAATTGAACCGAGAGAGCAAAAAAGTAAAGAAAGAGAGAAAGAGAGAGAAAGAGAGAAAGAAGGAGAGAGAGAGAGAGAGAGAGAGAGAGAGGGTCAGGGCTGTTATTACCTTCACTTTAATGAGTGTGTAATGATGGTCTGGACTCTGGGCGGATGTTAACCACAGAGGAGAACTAATCTGATCCTGTACCGCTTCACTAAACTCACTCACAAACACACACGTGCACTAACACACACACACACAAACATACACGAACGCATACACACAGGTGTACACACTCAACAACAAACCATCAAAGAGTCCCACATCATTTCCTGTCCCTTGTACACCAACTTCCTCCTGAACAACAACACGCTGTCCTCGCTCTGTTACACAAGACCATTAGAGTGTTATTCTGAGATCAAACTGCTGAATCTTTTAGATCTCGAGGAAACCACTTCCCTCGTTTGAAGATGAAGAGAGACCTCCACTACCACTTACTGATACCCACCCACCCGCTCTTCTCTCTGCCCTCTCTCTCTCTCTCTCTTTCACTCCCTCTCTCTCTCTCTCTCTCTCTCTCTCTCTCCCCTCTCTCTCTCTCTTTCTCTCTCTCTCTCTCTCTCTCTCTCTCTCTCTCTGTCTCTCTCTCTCTCTCTCTCTCTCTCTCAGTGATGTGTGTTAGTTTTTTTCTAATTGATAATGAACGACTGCTTATACAGTAGCAGCGTTATGGTGTGCATTTTAAGGTTTGAGTTCTGAGATGCTTTCTGTACATTTGTGTGCGTTTGTTTACCTTGCTTTTGTCTTCGGTGGGTTTCGGGGGGTCTGGTGAAGCACAGTCTGATGCCTCTGAGCTCTCATCTTCTGACACTACAGTTACCAACACAAACAAACAATAGCAATGAAACCAAAAAAGCAATGATGCCTCGACCGTACTATCAATTATGCAAAAACATTCATCTTTTAAATGTTGGCAAAAGTAGTTTTCCTACAATGAACAAATTTGCATTTCAGAACTCAAAATCCTTTATTGAAAGTTAGCTGCAATAAAAAAAAACGGAAATCACTACAATTACTGAAGTGCTTAAATATTCAAACATCTTATTTGATTTTTTTTATATTTATATATATATTTTTTTTATTTAATATAACAGTTATAGCTTCTGAATGGAGAAGTGTACATATTCAAATCTAAGGAACCCAAATACCCCATCCCTACCCTCAGGTTCCCCCAAACAAGAAGAGCGAGATAAATAATAAATAAATAAAAATAAATAAATAAATAAAAAATTAAATAAACACAAGTTAAATGTATACATATATCTTACTTGATTTCTTTGCTTTTCTCGCAAGAGCAGCAGCCAGTTCATTCTGTACCTGCGGAAACCATACACTGTTTTAATTTAAAGATGAAAATAACGGCATATTAGAAAACATTTAAAACATTACATTACACTCCATGTGTTCGGGTATGAACAGATCTCATATTAAATCACATGATTTGACTGCATGAACATCTCCAGAGGCCATTTAATGCATTTAATCAGATTGTTAAGAAAGTAAATAGGAAACGGGGATTTAACTTTTCCAATTTTCCCGAATCACTCTTAAAACAGATTTAGAGTCTCAAACAAGATGAGACTCAAGAGATATCAGACAACAGATGTGCAGTTTGAAACTTAAATATTACAATTATCTGTATGTTTTTCCACATTTGAATATATTTCCAATGCATTACTGGGACATATTTTCTAAAGATTTTCTCAAAAACAAAAATATGAAAATGTTACTCACTCATATCAAATTAATTATATCAGAACTGAGAATAACGACAATTAATTATAGAAATGTCCATGTTTATGATCATTTTCATCACTTCTCCAGACAGGGACATTGAGGTTTTCTGTAAGTTAAATGGATGTTGTCTCTGTCCACTGGTGTCGTGTGATGGATGATATTCTGTCAGACTGGAGTGAATCTTTACACACTCCAGAGGACATGAAGACACAGATCTGTCACATGGGTCACTGCTCGTACAAACACACACAAACACACACACACACTTACTGTAGACGTGAGTCTCTCGAGTGCTTTCATCTGAAGGATCTCACCGCAGATATCTCGCTTTCTGTCGGGATCTTCCTCTGGCCTGTCAAAGACACACGAACACACACTTGATAAACTGCTTTTATGACAATGAATGAGTGACATATACTGCACATGGCACTTATACAGTATATAAATAAAACCCAAAGGATCAATGAAACAGATGATGTGTTTGCAGTCAGGCTCTGAAATGATTAATCACGATTAATCGCGTCCAGAATAAATGTTTGTGCTTACAGTATGTGTGTGTATGCAGTGCATATTTATTTTTGTTTATAAACACAAAAGCAAATTAAGAAAAATATAAAATTGATAAGCATTTATAAATATAATATAAATATAAAAATAAATATAAAAATATAAATACACGTAAATATATCCTAAATATTTATACATGTATTTGTGTATAATACAAAATTAAAGCACAAGCTTTTATTCTGGATGCAACTAATCCTGATAAATCCTTTGACAGCCCTAGTATGGAGTAAAACATTTAAGATCAATATTTATAAAGATAAGATCGTTGTTTGACTGTTTAGCGTCCACGAGTGATCTTGAAAATAAAAACACCTTTAATGCATTATGTAATAATTGAATCATGATTCATTTCATTCTGCCAAAAGTTAAGACGTCACTCTCAAATGTCATTTTTCATCCTTCATTAGACTGGAAATAGAAGATTTATGAGTGCATTGTGGGAAACATTTCAGCAGTTGCATTCAAAGAATTGAGACTTGAATATAGCAAATATTGAATTAAAAGTCACACATATCTCCCTATTGATCTCAACAACGTCTCAGGTGTGTCTCTTCAATCATTTTACTCTCGATGCACTTGATGTCCCTCAAGTATTGTCTTATTTTTGTCTTTTTTTCCTCACGAGTAATTTTGAAAAAAGAAAAATATATATTTACATGGTACAACACTAAAAAATTCATTAAGTGCCAGACTCAGAGGCCTCTGAGAAATGAAACTGTCCTCAGGGTTTACTCGTCAGAAAATGTACATTCTGTGGAAAGTATGAACACTACACAAGTATATAGTAAAACACACACAACACAAAGAAAAGGCTTTAAACCCTCAGATGTCTTCTGCCCCCTACTGACCGTGTACTGCATTACATGCGAACTAAAAGATGTGCAGATTGACACAAACATTACTAAATAAAACATTCACATAAAATATTTTTTATTACATGAACAAAAATAATACCTCAGGTCAAGGGAACACCTTTGGGTCAAAGGGTCTTCAATGGTACTTTAGTTTAGTTTTAGCAAAAAACCTTTTTATCGACGACATATCAAAGGCTCTGTAGAATTTTAAAATTAAATATACGACAAACATAAATCGCCGATGAATTAGAATCAAATCCAGACAATTCTAATAATCTGGGACGCTCTGCTACACGTGTAGAGGAAAACCAGCATCACATCCCATCATTTCACAGTGAGTTTAATCTGGGCCAGTTTTGAGAGAGTTTGAGAAGTGGGTTAAAGTTTCTTCAGCTGTCACTTCATCATCTCACACACTGAGACTGACTTTCATCTCTCGCTCCGTCTCCATCAAATACAGAAGATGAAGAGATGTGTAATGGCGGCGACTTCACTACACGAGTCAGACACGCCCTCTAAAGACAACACAACACACACACACACACTGAAGTACACACTCGGGCAAATGTCAACACACATACGCAAATCTGAGCTCATTCAGCCCATTCAAGTTTAACCAGAGCTGAAGATAAAATTGAAATCATATGCAAATGAACAGTGAAGAGTGTGAAGAGTGTGAAGAGTGAGTGTGTGTGTGTGTGTGTGTGTGTGTGGTTAAAATGATGGCTGTTTCCAAACAATCTTGGCCGTCGGCACCTTTAGCTTCAGGGTTTCTCATTCTGTTCACGAGCAACACAAGTCACTGTAAACACACATTCACGCACCACAAGATGACATATACACACACACAAAATATATACTGCATGAAATATTTTTGATTTGAAATGTTGTTCTCAGGTTTTTGTTTCATGGTACATGTTCTGTCTTGAGTTGATGGCACGGTTATATGCAATTTGGCTTAAAACAAGCGTCACGTGATGTTTCTAGCTCAAATGTTGTTTAACTCTGATGTGAATGTGACAAACCTATTTCTGAAATCACATTCTCGTCAAACAACAGAAGAGAAAGATCTTGATCATTTTCTCTTAATCATTTCCTGTTAATAAAGTCTCAATCGTCTGTGTCTCAGATATTTCTCCTGAGAAAAAGAGTCAGAAATATCATCAGAGTTTGAGAAGAGATGAACTGAGACACATCGTCAAGTCCGCCATCAAAAGTCAATATTATTGAAGTTCTCGATATGAACCCGAACATTTCTCATCACTTATTTAACATCTTCCATCTACGTTCATTATCACCCCCACACTCATCAATTAGACTCTCATTTCATTTGTTCTTTATTTCTCGAAACAATTTCAGAAAAGCCATCTGAGTGTTTCTTGGAAGGAGTCGTGTGTGAAGATCTCATTTCTGTTGTGAAACCCTCTCTGCTGTGTGTGCGATGAAACCCGGAGGCGAAGAGATTCTGGCTGATCGAGGTCGGCTCCGTGAAGCCGAACGGAATGGAGCAACCCACTGTCGGGTGTCGCCGAGGCCGAGCTGTGTCACTTCCAATTCTGTCGAGAGGGAAAAAAACACTGGCGTGGACACGGAACGCCATCCCGTGTTCACCTTCCTGAAAATGACATCCACTGTCTGTTCAAATTGAATCTGGCTGTTCACAACTCGCTGAGATATCGAGTCACCGCTAACAAAACAACCGGCAGAAATCTCAAATCTCCCAGCAGATCCATCACATGACGGACTGATCTCGTTCACTTTCTTCACACACGCTTCTCTCAAACTGTGAATTATTCAGTATCACAAAGAACAAAATCATCTCTCATCAAAATATTTCGAAACAACACACGTGTTCTGCCATTTAGATTTTCTTAACATGATGGTTCACAATATCCTTTTGCATAGGAAAGAAATAACCATACAGATATGTAAATGAATATGTAAGCCGTCACATAACAAACAGTTTTATTTCCTCAAAGCGGTGTAATAGAGGAAAACACAACAAAGATCATGAGAGGAAACAAAAGAGATGAATCCAAATCAGCTGTGAGACCACACGACAAAAATGACAATTATAACATATATATAGTTTGTGAAATAGCATGTAGTATGCAACCGTTTTTATAATATAAGTATGATAAATGGTTACCACATGACCTCATATATTCACCTCACATTTAGTACAAGTATTAATTTATTTAGTATTTTAATGTATGGAAACAACCCTTATAAAAAATAGAAATTTGTTCAAGTGTGCTATTAGAATACTAGCACACTTGCATAAAAACCTAAAGTATAGTAAGTCTCTTTATATGTCTAAAAAAATACTTCAAATTACACTTTCTTAAAAGTATCTTTTACATAATCTTTTGAGAGAGGTACACTTTTAAACACGGTGATGTATTCTAAGTAAGCTTAGCTTGTGGTTGCACTTTTAGTTAATTTTTTTCACATAATTTACTTCTTAAAAAAAATTTTTCATATAAATAGTAAAGTATAAGTATGATGTTTAGTTCACTTAACAAAAACCTAGAAATATATTAGCAGCATAAAAACTTCCAAACTACTAGTTTGCTGAGATTCTATACCTCAAAGTGTTCTTTATAAACTAATAAACTATCAGTATCAGTATCCATATAAGTGTAGTTGGGGGACAAATGAATAACTTGGTGTCCACTTTAGTACGAAGTATTATTGACGCTGCACACTTGCAAGTATTGTATATACTAGTACATTGGTATTGGTATACTTGCTACTTAAGTATACATAAAAATACTTGACATATACTTAAGTAATAAAATGAACTTGAAGTACAGTATACTTATTTTTTGTAAAGGGAAAATTTGGTTTCAACATTTGGCAGTCCGATGAAATCAAGAAAGAAAAGAACTGAGAAGAAAATCTAGCAATACTGCATCTGATGTATCACAACACTGAAGACGAAAGTTGACTGCAGTGCATTGTGGGATACAGCATTGCATGCAGTGTGCTCTGGTTGTCTAATGCATATGATCATGTTTTCCTTCACACATATGTGCAGTACACATACTACACGTGAGTGTGTGTGTGTGTGTACTCACGGACTGACGACTCTGAACTGGACGTATGGTACGATCTGAAGAAGAAGACGCACTCCATTCTGCCATTCCTCCTCATTTCTGAACTCACAGCCCTGAGCGTCACACTCCTCAAACGAGAACTGATAATATGTGTTTGAGTCTTCAAACACAACCCGATGGTCCACTGCAGGAGAGCCAGAAAGTGTGTGAATACACAACAACTCATGGGGATTTGTGTCACCGTGGGGACCAAAATTGAGGTCCTCACGGGCAGAATAGCTTCTAAATTCGTACAGAACGTTATTTTTGGAAAATCTAAAAATGCAAGA